>NW_027637297.1:520319-527819 GCF_951216825.1 Electrona antarctica
GTTGGCGGAGGGTGTGTAGAGCCCAGGATCACATTAGATAATTGACACAGGGGTGAAAAATGGGTTACAAAATCGTGGGATAAAAATTATAAGAAAAAAAAAAGAAGGAAGCACGAGGTCAGTCCGTTGCCCCCCCCAGGTTGGCAGAGGAAGTGTATAGGATTACATTAGAAACGCAATCTAGGCGCCGAATGAGTTAACTAATTTACTGACCCACCCCAACTCATTTAACTCTCTCGCATGCACGCACACACGCACGCACGCACTCACGCACACACGCACGCACGCACGCACAGACAGACAGAGAGAGAGCTCTGTTACATTTCATTTCTAAAAGTGTAAAACATGGTATGCTGTTGATGAATTGAATACATATGACCACAATAGAAGATGCTTCTGAACATGTTGTTGTAGCTCTTCAAATAACACATTGAGAGCATAGTAGATGTGCAGGTGTTTTACCACAGAGCAACAGTGCCACCCTGTGGTCAGTGTGTGTTGGCTCATTGGAAGCTCTGAAAAATACATATTTACAAGCTGTGTTTTAACTCATAAAATAGCAGATCTACAAGCAGTGTTTTAACTCTGAAAATAGCAGATCTACAAGCAGTGTTTTAACTCTGAAAATAGCAGATCTACAAGCAGTGTTTTAACTCTGAAAATAGCAGATCTACAAGCAGTGTTAACTCTGAAAATAGCAGATCTACAATGTTACGACGACATCAAGGCCCCAAAATACATGTCGACTAAAATCTTATGACATTTAGTCGACTAAATCAACTGTAGATTTAGTCGACTAAAATCTTATGACATTTAGTCGACTAAATCAACTGTAGATTTAGTCGACTAAAAACTAGACTAACACTAAAACATTCCAGGTGACTAAAATGTGACTAAAACTAAGTGAAAACTATTCAAGAGACGCTTCAATTATCAGATGTTTTATTTAACATAAATGTACATAATGGTACATATAATAATGGTACATATAATAATGGTACATATAATAATGGTACATATATATGGTTAGTATACTATAGAACCGAACAATATAGAACCGAACAATATAGAACGGAACACGACTGTCATGGATGCATCTTTTCTCATGTTGAAAAACAAAGAAAATAAAAAAAGATAAAGCACCAAACTATATAAAAACTGATATACAAGTTTCAGATCTACCTGCGGCTCTGACATCCTGACACAGCCACGCCCCCTTTCAGAACACCCAGTGTCCCGGGACAGTATTCATGTATAGATCTGTAAGCCCTCAGATCTCCCTTCAGAAACTCTTCTCCCTTCTGGCTCCAAAACTATGGAATGCACTTCCCATCACAGTCAGAACTGCAGCCTCACTCCCAATCTTCCGCCGTAGTCTGAAAACCCACCTCTTCAGACTCCACCATGGCCCGTAGCACTTGCCCTAGCCTAGCCCCTTAGATAGCACATTATGTAGACTTAGATACTATTTTAAACAGACTTATAGCATGTTACGTAGACAGCTCTAGAATTGCACTTTATGTAGTCATAGCACTTTATAGTACACCTGTATAATATATTATATAGTATAGTATGTATAGTTTACATAGATACTCCACTGTTACATTCTTAGTTTACGCATGATTCATGATAACTACTTTTTATATATGTGATGTATGCCATGCTTTTGTTATTGCTTAATGTAAATCGCTCTGGATTAAGAGCGTCTGCTAAATGCCTAAATTGTAAATTGTAAATTGTGACAGAGACATAGAGTATTTATGTATAGATCTATAAGCCCTCAGATGGACAGAGTATTTATGTATAGATCTATAAGCCCTCAGATGGACAGAGAGTATTTATGTATAGATCTATAAGCCCTCAGATGGACAGAGTATTTATGTATAGATCTGTAAGCCCTCAGATGGACAGAGAGAGTATTTATGTATAGATCTATAAGCCCTCAGATGGACAGAGTATTTATGTATAGATCTGTAAGCCCTCAGATGGACAGAGTATTTATGTATAGATCTGTAAGCCCTCAGATGGACAGAGAGTATTTATGTATAGATCTGTAAGCCCTCAGATGGACAGAGAGAGTATTTATGTATAGATCTGTAAGCCCTCAGATGGACAGAGAGTATTTATGTATAGATCTATAAGCCCTCAGATGGACAGAGAGTATTTATGTATAGATCTGTAAGCCCTCAGATGGACAGAGTATTTATGTATAGATCTATAAGCCCTCAGATGGACAGAGTATTTATGTATAGATCTGTAAGCCCTCAGATGGACAGAGTATTTATGTATAGATCTGTAAGCCCTCAGATGGACAGAGAGTATTTATGTATAGATCTATAAGCCCTCAGATGGACAGAGTATTTATGTATAGATCTATAAGCCCTCAGATGGACAGAGTATTTATGTATAGATCTATAAGCCCTCAGATGGACAGAGTATTTATGTATAGATCTATAAGCCCTCAGATGGACAGAGAGAGTATTTATGTATAGATCTATAAGCCCTCAGATGGACAGAGAGAGTATTTATGTATAGACCTGTAAGCCCTCAGATGGACAGAGTATTTATGTATAGATCTATAAGCCCTCAGATGGACAGAGTATTTATGTATAGATCTGTAAGCCCTCAGATGGACAGAGTATTTATGTATAGATCTATAAGCCCTCAGATGGACAGAGTATTTATGTATAGATCTATAAGCCCTCAGATGGACAGAGTATTTATGTATAGATCTGTAAGCCCTCAGATGGACAGAGTATTTATGTATAGATCTATAAGCCCTCAGATGGACAGAGAGTATTTATGTATAGATCTATAAGCCCTCAGATGGACAGAGTATTTATGTATAGATCTATAAGCCCTCAGATGGACAGAGAGTATTTATGTATAGACCTATAAGCCCTCAGATGGACAGAGAGTATTTATGTATAGATCTATAAGCCCTCAGATGGACAGAGAGAGTATTTATGTATAGATCTGTAAGCCCTCAGATGGACAGAGAGAGTATTTATGTATAGATCTGTAAGCCCTCAGATGGACAGAGTATTTATGTATAGATCTATAAGCCCTCAGATGGACAGAGAGAGTATTTATGTATAGATCTGTAAGCCCTCAGATGGACAGAGAGAGTATTTATGTATAGATCTGTAAGCCCTCAGATGGACAGAGAGAGTATTTATGTATAGATCTGTAAGCCCTCAGATGGACAGAGAGAGTATTTATGTATAGATCTATAAGCCCTCAGATGGACAGAGTATTTATGTATAGACCTGTAAGCCCTCAGATGGACAGAGTATTTATGTATAGATCTGTAAGCCCTCAGATGGACAGAGTATTTATGTATAGATCTATAAGCCCTCAGATGGACAGAGTATTTATGTATAGATCTATAAGCCCTCAGATGGACAGAGAGAGTATTTATGTATAGATCTGTAAGCCCTCAGATGGACAGAGTATTTATGTATAGATCTATAAGCCCTCAGATGGACAGAGAGAGTATTTATGTATAGATCTATAAGCCCTCAGATGGACAGAGTATTTATGTATAGATCTGTAAGCCCTCAGATGGACAGAGTATTTATGTATAGATCTATAAGCCCTCAGATGGACAGAGAGTATTTATGTATAGATCTGTAAGCCCTCAGATGGACAGAGAGAGTATTTATGTATAGATCTATAAGCCCTCAGATGGACAGAGTATTTATGTATAGATCTGTAAGCCCTCAGATGGACAGAGAGTATTTATGTATAGATCTATAAGCCCTCAGATGGACAGAGAGTATTTATGTATAGATCTATAAGCAGCGGTGGCCGAACGGATAGCGGCGCGGTCTAGATACCGGAAGGTTCCCAGTTCGAACCAGCCGTCCGACACGTTAAAATTACCACCGCTGAAATGCCCTTGAACAAGGCATCAACCACTACGATGAAATGTGTTCTATGAGCAGGGCCTGGCTGGAAACAAGTTCTTGAGCTTAGCCCAGATACCCTGGGTAAATATAGATTTCATTTCATTTCATTTCAAGCCCTCAGATGGACAGAGAGTATTTATGTATAGATCTGTAAGCCCTCAGATGGACAGAGAGAGTATTTATGTATAGATCTGTAAGCCCTCAGATGGACAGAGAGTATTTATGTATAGATCTATAAGCCCTCAGATGGACAGAGTATTTATGTATAGATCTATAAGCCCTCAGATGGACAGAGAGTATTTATGTATAGATCTATAAGCCCTCAGATGGACAGAGTATTTATGTATAGATCTATAAGCCCTCAGATGGACAGAGAGTATTTATGTATAGATCTGTAAGCCCTCAGATGGACAGAGTATTTATGTATAGATCTGTAAGCCCTCAGATGGACAGAGAGAGTATTTATGTATAGATCTGTAAGCCCTCAGACAGAGACAACTGGGCTGATGACATCATCACAATAAACACTTTCGGGATTAAACAATTTGTTTTGGGGACGAACAAATAATTAGAAAGAAGAACTCTAATAAAAAGTGCCTTTTTTTTCTTCTTTCTAATTATTGGTTGGGCCCAAAAATATTGTTTATTGTGATGCTCAGTTGTCTCTGTCTGAGGGCTTACTACTCTAATTACTCTTATTAATTATTTATTTATTTTTGTCTGAGGGGAAAAATGAACGGGCCGCTCGTTCGGGGCGGGGCTGTGACGCTTGTCGGGGATTGGTTGACCCGTTGGGGGCGGGGCTGCAACGCTTGTCAGGGATTGGTTGGGGGCGGGGCTGCAACGCTTGTCAGGGATTGGTTGACCCAACGATGCGACACCGTGTGACGTCTCGGTACCAAAACACTAAATAATACTTTTTATACTATCATTATTTATATACTGAGAACCCAGTCTGGATGTAATACATGTGAATATAATGTAATATAAGGAATCATAATGTAATAAATGTAATATAAGGAATCATAATGTAATAAATGTAATATAAGGAATCATAATGTAATAAATGTAATATAACATCTCAGTCTCACAGTGAACCAGGCATTGTGTTCACACGTCGCTCTCTGGCGGCTGCAGTTTGGCTTTCTTGGCTGAAGGGGGCGCCACCGCTCCCTCTGAGGTGGATGTGGTCTCTAAAGGAGAGGAGAGGAGAGGAGAGGTTCAATTTATTGTCAATGTACAGTACAAGTACAAGTACAACACAGCGAAAAGTATTTTCGCATCTCACCAATAGTGCAACCATGTCAGTAAGGAGGAGGATACATTCATTACAGTAGTACAGTAGTAACAGTATATATGGGCTGATCAGTAGTCATTTAAATAAATAAATAAATAAATAAGGATATGAGAAGGAAGAAAAAAACATGATCTGTCCATATTGCACGTAGCCCTTATTGCACGTAGCCCTTATTGCACGTAGCCCTTATTAAGGTCTACGTGTAAACTAAGGTCCAGAGACCATATTCCACAAGACCAGTGGCCATATCGCACGAGTCCACATACTATAGTGCTATAGACGAGGATGTGTCCAGAGTCTCGGATACGACAGGGATGGTGGATGGGTTGGGGGGAGGAGGGGCTGACACTAGAGGGGGGAGAGGAGTGGATGAGGAGTTTAGGTAGATGACAGTGGAGGGGAAGAAGCTGTTCCTAAGTCTGCTGGACTTGGAACCAAGGTTCCTAAAACGGGGAGGAGGGCAAACAGACTGTGGTTGGGGTGAGAGGGGTCTTTTATGATGTTATGAGCCTTCCTCAGGCATCGACTGTCATAGATGGACTTAATGACAGGGACAGATGTTCCGGTGATGCGTTGGGCAGTTTTCACCACCCTCTGCAGTGTCTAACAGGACAACTAGACTATAGTACTATAGTCTAGTAGTCTAACAGGACAACTAGACTATAGTACTATAGTCTAGTTGTCCTGACCTAACAGGACTACTAGACTATAGTACTATAGTCTAGTAGTCTAACAGGACAACTAGACTATAGTACTATAGTCTAGTTGTCCTGACCTAACAGGACTACTAGACTATAGTACTATAGTCTAGTAGTCTAACAGGACAACTAGACTATAGTACTATAGTCTAGTTGTCCTGACCTAACAGGACAACTAGACTATAGTACTATAGTCTAGTTGTCCTGACCTAACAGGACAACTAGACTATAGTACTATAGTCTAACAGGACAACTAGACTATAGTACTATAGTCTAGTAGTCTAACAGGACAACTAGACTATAGTACTATAGTCAGGACAACTAGACTATAGTACTATAGTCTAGTAGTCCTGTTAGGACAACTAGACTATAGTACTATAGTCTAGTTGTCCTGTTAGGACAACTAGACTATAGTACTATAGTCTAGTAGTCCTGTTAGGACAACTAGACTATAGTACTATAGTCTAGTTGTCCTGTTAGGTCAGGACAACTAGACTATAGTACTATAGTACTATAGTCTAGTTGTCCTGTTAGGTCAGGACAACTAGACTATAGTACTATAGTCTAGTAGTCCTGTTAGGACAACTAGACTATAGTACTATAGTACTATAGTACTATAGTACTATAGTCTAGTTGTCCTGTTAGGTCAGGACAACTAGACTATAGTACTATAGTCTAGTAGTCCTGTTAGGACAACTAGACTATAGTACTATAGTACTATAGTACTATAGTACTATAGTCTAACAGGACAACTAGACTATAGTACTATAGTCTAGTAGTCCTGTTAGGTCAGGACAACTAGACTATAGTACTATAGTCTAGTTGTCCTAACAGGACAACTAGACTATAGTACTATAGTCTAGTTGTCCTGTTAGACTATAGTACTATAGTACTATAGTCTAGTTGTCCTAACAGGACAACTAGACTATAGTACTATAGTCTAGTTGTCCTGTTAGACTATAGTACTATAGTACTATAGTACTATAGTACTATAGTACTATAGTACTATAGTACTATAGTCTAGTAGTCTAACAGGACAACTAGACTATAGTACTATAGTCTAGTTGTCCTGTTAGACTATAGTACTATAGTACTATAGTCTAGTAGTCTAACAGGACTACTAGACTATAGTACTATAGTCTAGTAGTCTAACAGGACAACTAGACTATAGTACTATAGTCTAGTAGTCTAACAGGACAACTAGACTATAGTACTATAGTCTAGTTGTCCTGTTAGACTATAGTACTATAGTCTAGTTGTCCTAACAGGACAACTAGACTATAGTACTATAGTCTAGTAGTCTAACAGGACAACTAGATACAAATGTGATTAAACATTATTTTTTAGATTTTCTTTTTTCTACGCCCAGCAGATGCTTCTCGCCCTCAGGGCGTCTTACTGGTAGTGATCATTTATTATTCTGTAGTTTTGTGGGTTTTGTAGTTTTTGTGGGATCAGTTTTTTGTTTCTGTAGTTCTCGTGAGTTTGGTGTTTTAGTGGGGTTTGTAGTTTTCCTCACCTCCTCCATGTTGTTTTGTAGTTTTCAGAGGGGTGACTCCATGTTGGTTTGTAGTTTTCAGAGGGGTGACTCCAT
>NW_027637297.1:532819-537819 GCF_951216825.1 Electrona antarctica
TACCAACATCATGTTATCTCTCCTAATGGTACCAACATCATGTTATCTCTCCTAATGGTACCAACATCATGTTATCTCTCCTAATGGTACCAACACCATGTTATCTCTCCTAATGGTACCAACATCATGTTATCTCTCCTAATGGTACCAGCATCATGTTATCTCTCCTAATGGTACCAACATCATGTTATCTCTCCTAATGGTACCAACATCATGTTATCTCTCCTAATGGTACCAACATCATGTTATCTCTCCTAATGGTACCAACACCATGTTATCTCTCCTAATGGTACCAACATCATGTTATCTCTCCTAATGGTACCAGCATCATGTTATCTCTCCTAATGGTACCAACATCATGTTATCTCTCCTAATGGTACCAACATCATGTTATCTCTCCTAATGGTACCAACACCATGTTATCTCTCCTAATGGTACCAACATCATGTTATCTCTCCTAATGGTACCAACATCATGTTATCTCTCCTAATGGTACCAACATCATGTTATCTCTCCTAATGGTATACCATTAGGAGAGATAACATGATGTTGGTATACCAGCATCATGTTATCTCTCCTAATGGTACCAACATCATGTTATCTCTCCTAATGGTACCAACATCATGTTATCTCTCCTAATGGTACCAACATCATGTTATCTCTCCTAATGGTACCAACATCATGTTATCTCTCCTAATGGTACCAACATCATGTTATCTCTCCTAATGGTACCAACATCATGTTATCTCTCCTAATGGTACCAACACCATGTTATCTCTCCTAATGGTACCAACATCATGTTATCTCTCCTAATGGTACCAACATCATGTTATCTCTCCTAATGGTACCAACATCATGTTGTCTCTCCTAATGGTACCAACATCAATACAGCAAGTCTTGTGTGGCTTGAAAGGCTAAATGTCATCAAACGGTGGTCCGTGGCTCGCGTGCGTGCGTTGCGTGCGTGCGCGTACCTTCCCGTGGGTCTTGTCGTTCAGACACACAGAGTTACAGATGGTGAATCTCCTCATGGTTGAATCTCTGATCGCTTCACAGTAACAGATCTCAAAGACCACGCCTCGCTCTATAGCCTGTACACACGCACACGCTCGCGCACACACACACACACACACACACACACACACACACACACACACACACACACACACACACACACACACACACACACACACACACACACACACACACACACACACACACACACACACACACACACACACACGTGTGACCATCCGATGGTTAACCCTACCCTAACCCTACAACTCCCGGTGCATTGTGGGATACTTCAGTCCACTACATTACGGTGCAAAAATGCTCACTACACATTCGGACACTAAAACAAAATGGCGGAACCCCAAAGTAGTGCACTATATGGGGCATAGGGGATGAATGAGGACGCAGCCCAGATCTACAAGCTGTAAGCTTGTATTTCCGCGATTTTGCAATTTTATTTTGGAAATAAAATGTGTCAGTGATTTATTTTTATATTTACGTTCTGCCCTGATGTGAGATTTGTGATCACAAATCAGAAATACAAATGTTAACGTTCCAATATTACATGTTTAAATGGTGATACAGCTCTACAGGTACTCATGGACACTAAAAACATCCAGATCTGGACTGGAAAAACCTCTTTATCATAAACAGGGTTAGGCTAAATATTTCCAGGAATTTGATGACGGTGGGATCGAGACACACATGATTTACTGTAAAATGGTAAATGGTAAATGGTGCATTTATATAGCGCCTTTATCCAAGGCGCTTTACATAGATTGTGCATTACATTCACCCATTCACACACACATTCATACACCGATGGCGGCGGAAGCCATGCAAGGTACCAACCAGCACATCGGGAGCAATTTGGGGTTCAGTGTCTTGCCCAAGGACACTTAGACATGTAGACAGGAGGAGCCGGGATTCGAACCGCCGACCCATGGATCATTGGACGACCTGCTCTACCTCTTGAGCCACAGTCTCCTTTTTTAATTTCAAACACGCGTGTGCGTGCACGCGTGTGCGTGCACGCGTGTGCGTGCGTGCGTGCGTGCGTGCGTGCGTGCGTGCGTGCGTGCGTGCGTGCGTGCGTGCGTGCGTGCGTGCGTGCGTGCGTGCGTGCGTGCGTGCATGCACTCACCCCGTTCACAGAGGGTCTCTTGAAGAAGAAGGGAAGTTTCTCCGTCACCGTCACACACACAATGTCTACACAGTACTCCATACAGGCTGCCTGCGCACACACACACACACACACACACACACACGCGCACGCACGCACACACGCACACACAGCAAATAAAAAAATACAAAAACCATTAGTTTTTAAATTTGCCCTATTACTTAAGAGCATATTTGATGTAGACACAGCACTCTCTAGTGTATACTCATAGTTTCATAGATATTCTACTGTTAGACAGATGATTATTATGATTATATTATGATCCTAGATGACTATTTCTATGTATGTGATGTATTTTATTACCATGTTGTTCTGCTAAATGAACTGAACTCACATGAAACAGTTTCTCTGTGGAGGGATGGACGGCTAGCAGGTCAAAGCCTCTGTAGTCCTGAGCACCGTTCTTCTACACACACACACACACGCACACGCACGCACGCACGCACGCACGCACGCACGCACGGGCAGTACGGTCCATCTTAATGATTTAGAACATTGTGTAAAAAGTTCATTTTCTTCCGTAATATAATTAAAAAACTTTCATATATTCTCAATTCATTGTGCATAAAGTGAAGTATTTAAAACCTTTTTTAGTTTTAATCATGAAGCTTGTCAACATACTGAAGCACAATGTACTCTAAAAAGATGGATGTGTTGAAACCGTTGTTAAGTTTTCACTGTCAGTGGATCAACACCATGCAGATAACACGGCCTAAATCATCACTGTGTTTTGTCATGTCCAGAGTCTCAACACAACCATCTATTATGATATTTTACAGCACTGTAAAATACGCACGCACGCACGTATACGCACGCACGCTAGGGATGCCGCCGATTAATCGATTTTCAGATTAATCGTCGGAGTCTCCGAAATCATTTTTAATATTATGAGTACCATAGACGAAAAGTCCAGATTTCAGACTGACCCCTCCACGAAAAGGCCTCGTTGTCCTGAACCCTTATCTATCATTTATACATTATGGATCAATAGTGTGGACTTAGACTGTTATTCGTCTGTGGCATTCAAATTTTCATAATCGAAAATCGAAAAGAAAAAAAAATTGAATAGCCAAAATATAGGCTAATAAGTATATCGAACATGTACCTTCATCAGAGTGGAGAATATAAGTATAAATCAAGTTGAGCTAAGCCACTCTTCTCTGCCTCTCTCTCTAACAGACACAGTTAACGATCGCTTGTTAAGTGCCTGCCAGACAGACAATCAGATGAAATGAAGGCAGTTGTAGAGTAGAGTGTAGACTAGTGAACTGAACGTTTATATCAAGTACTTTATACCAGCCCCTTATGAAACTACTTCTCCCCAAATCCAAATGGATTTCATTTTCCATCCTGAATGGCAGTAACTAGCATATAATGAGAACTGAGAAGATCTCCACAAAGGTTTACTCATCATAACTGATTATAAAACTGTAACCATCAAAGCATGCACTCAACATATAATGTTTATGTGGTCATGTGTGTTCAATTAATCGATTATTAATCGGCAGAGCTGTCGATTATTCGATTTGGCTGATGGTCACTTTCTGGCATCCCTAACACACGCACGCGCACGCACGCACGCACACACGCACGCACGCACGCTCCACTGCCATCTCTTCAAGGACAATCCTAGATGATTGACATTACAATGAACCAATAAAACATGGACTCACAAAGTGCCCGGGATCTGAAACCTTCAACGTCAACCTGTTCAGCACTCTGATTGGTCTGGATTTACCCTGAAAAAATATAAATAGATTATTATTATTATCATTAGTAGTAGTAGTAGTCCATACCCGTTTGGAGTCTCTCTCTCTCTCTCTCCCATTAACATCCTATATATTCTATATATATATATAGGTATATATGAATATATAGGAATATATATTCATCCTATATATTCTCTATACATCCTTGACTGCATTCCGTTGTCACTGTGCCTGCTGACCATGTGAACGCTGTTCCGTTGTCACTGTGCCTGCTGACCATGTGAACGCTGTTCCATTCCGTTGTCACTGTGCCTGCTGACCATGTGAACGCTGTTCCATTCCGTTGTCACTGTGCCTGCTGACCATGTGACCATGCTGACCACTGTGCCTGCTGACCATGTGAACGCTGTTCCCGAATGTCCTTAAATGATTAGCCTACATTATAACGTGGCATTTATTATACACCTCGATAACAGCCACTCACAACTATAGGTCTGACTCTGCTATTATTTTCTGTGCAGGACTTGCCAGAGAAATATGGTAAAAATCAGTTTTAAATTACATGGAGAGAAAAGTCGAGAGTTGGGATTTGGAGATTTACGCACATAGCATGACATAAAATGTGGTACTTATTCCTTCATTAAAAAATATGATAGGCCTGTATTTGGCACCTCAGTGTAAATATATCACCTCATAAGTGTAAATATATCGATATAATATATATAATTGAAACCCGCCACTGCAGTGATTTTATCCTGTGTTCAATGCGTTTCTGCGACTCAGATATATCTCTGTCGTATGGGTGTGTGTGGACATGCAGATATCTCTGTCGTATGGGTGTGTGTGGACTCATATCTCTGTCGTATGGGTGTGTGTGGACTCATATCTCTGTCGTATGGGTGTGTGTGGACTCATATCTCTGTCGTATGGGTGTGTGTGGACTCATATCTCTGTCCTATGGGTGTGTGTGGACTCATATCTCTGTCCTATGGGTGTGTGTGGACTCATATCTCTGTCCTATGGGTGTGTGTGGACTCATATCTCTGTCGTATGGGTGTGTGTGGACTCATATCTCTGTCGTATGGGTGTGTGTG
>NW_027637297.1:542819-548697 GCF_951216825.1 Electrona antarctica
ATATAAATGTAACACGCCGGAAATCTCTATTTTATAATGTGACGTGAGTGTGTTTACTTCCGCTAGCCTAGCTAGCTAGCTAGCTTAGCTAGCTTCCACCATAGCAGTAGCTAGCTGTGTGGTTAGTTAGCTTCTCAAACAAGATTGTATTTGTTTTAAAACGTTTTTTAATTAATCGACAGTTTGTGTTAAATAATGTTCTGTCCTTTAGAACAACAATAAAACACGTGACTCGTAATAATAGCCATGAAGATAAAATAAAGCTAACTGTAGCTAAAGCTATTTTCGGAATTCACGTTTTATTTTGAAGAGAAAGCGGAAATGCAGCATTTAACGTCATAATATTGACGCTCTAACTTGACGAGTAGAACTTACTCTTATTTTGCAAACTAACCGGAAGTACGTTCGCATAAATTGACTAAACATCGACTTGACGGACTGACTGACTGTAAAACACTGTTGTACGGAAGACGTATAATTCTACCTGTCAGTAAAATTCCACCACCAGATGGCGTTAATACCCACTTTTCCATGCATTCTGCAACACAGTGCAGCTCAAAGCACTGGTTCCATATTTACGGCTCTAGCAGTGATTCTCAACCCGTTTCATTTCAAGGACCCCCAGTTTGACATGCATTAGTCTACGGACCCCCATTTAATGGCATTTATATCTCTGAGACCCCCATTTATATTGTAACATCAATGTTCATTTAACTCTGAGTGTACAAATGGAACCATATGGACCCGGCCGGCTGATTGATTGATTGATTGATTGATTGATTGATTGATTGATTGATTGTTAGATGAATTTATTGACAGATTGCAGAATTACAGTAGCCTACATTTCAAGCACAACTCAAAACAAAACTGTTAACTGTGGACGACACCATAAAGCAGTGGTTCCTTAACTCAAGGACCCCAAAATAGACAGTAATTATCCCACGGACCCCCCATTTGAAAAGACATGCCAGGGACCCCCATAAGAGAAGGTTTTTACGGCTCTAGCAGTGTTTCTCAACCAGTTTAATTGCAAACATGCATTAGTTAGACCCCCATTTAATGGCATTTCTATCTCTGGGACCCCCATTTATATTGTAACATTAATGTTCATTTAACTCTGTCAGGGTCAGGGTCCATTTGGTTCAACAAATAGCAGATCTACAATTTGGGGGGGGGGCTGACTGGTAAATGGTAAATGGTGCATTTATATAGCGCCTTTATCCAAGGCGCTTTACATACATTGTGGCAGCGGTGGCCGAACGGATAGCGGCGCGGTCTAGATACCGGAAGGTTCCCAGTTCGAACCAGCCGTCCGACACGTTAAAATTACCACCGCTGAAATGCCCTTGAACAAGGCATCAACCACTACGATGAAATGTGTTCTATGAGCAGGGCCTGGCTGGAAACAAGTTCTTGAGCTTAGCCCAGATACCCTGGGTAAATATAGATTTCATTTCATTTCATTTCATTTCATAGATTGTGCATTACATTCACCCATTCACACACATTCATACACCGATTGCAGCGGAAGCCATGCAACGTACCAACCAGCACATCGGGAGCAATTTGGGGTTCAGAGTCTTGCCCAAGGACACTTCGACACTTCGACAGGAGGAGCCGGGATTCGAACCGCAGACCCATGGATAATTGGACGACCTGCTCTACCTCCTGAGCCACAGTCGCCCCACAGACTGGATGACAACAAGTCTAGACTTAGATAATAATATTAATAATAATATTATAATATAATATTACCAGTTGTAGAAAGTAAAAGTAGAAAGTATTTTGAGGTATTTGTACTTGACTAGAGTATTTTCAATTTCCATTATTTGAGGGTCGTACCTGTTTTTAATGTTTGTTTTAAAAACATTGACAATGAAGGGAAAATGTACGTCATCTTGTCTCTAAAACACAAACATTAAATGCCATTAACAATAAATAATATTATAACAACTAAATAAATAACTATAACTATAAAAATAACAATAAAGAGAATGTAATGTTTGTTTTGACACAGTTTGTTTTACATCACCTAGACTTTAATATATGTGCGCCCCTCACTTCACACGGGTGTGATTTACTACACTACATCTCAGAGGAAAATATTGTACTTTTACTTCATTAATTATTTTTGAAAGCGGTTACCGTTTATATTAAAGTTACAGACGTTTGAAAATAGAAACTGTTGTGTGTGTAATGTCTGCATGCCGCCACACGGGGGAGTCCATGCACTAGCCTCGCGTTATTGAAAATTTTATTAACAGTTTGCAGAATTACAGTACATTTCAAGCACAAACTCAATACAAAGGCTGTTAACTGTGAGTGGACGACCCAATTAAGCATTACACTTGTTTACAACAGGGTCCACCATGTTCAATTCATCAAAACATTTAGAGACGTACAAATAGACACTTCTATATAGACAAAGAACAGTACAGGAATTCATCATAATGGAGGTAAAAAGGGAAAAGAAACATATACAGTGAGGGGAAAAGGGTGGGGGGCGGTGGGGGGGGATTCAGATTTTACGGGGGCCAGTTTCGAATTGCAGCCATCCGTAGGTGCCCTTTGAGAGCGGTTTTGAAGGAGTCAAGGGATTCGCATGTCTTAATGACTGTTGGTAGGGCGTTCCACATTTTGGTGGCATAGGAGCGAAAATAATTTAGTCCCTTGTTTGTGCCGAATCTGGGTTGAACATGATTCGTTGCACTCCCTCTGGTGTTGTGGGTGTGGACTTCGTTAACATTAAGGAAGTATCTACACAGGTACATGGGTATCTTGGTGGAGTATCGAATCTTGTGGACCAGACCCATTGCAAGATGCTGTACTCTGTCGCCGACCCTAAGCCATGCCAGTCTGTCAAAGTGGGCAGGGGTGAGGTGGGTTCGGGGGGTGAGGCCAAGTAGGAGCCTGACCAGTTTGTTTTGGGAGGTCTGGAGCCTAGTTTTAAGGGCCTTTGAGGTGCTGTGGTACCAGGAGGTGCATGCATAGTCAAAGAAGCCTTGTACAAGGGCTCCTGTTAAGGTCTTCAAGGTGTTTTTGTCGACCAGTGAGGAGATCCTGTAAAGGAACCTTGTTCTTTGGTTGACTTTTTTGATTACGTTGGTGGCCATTTTATCACCGGAAAGATTAGCCTCCAGGATGGAATCTAGGTAGGTAATTTCATCTTTACGTGTGATAACATTGTCACCCACTCTAACCAAGAAGCCATTTGCCTTGCTGAGATTACTATTAGATCCAAAGAGAATGGATTCAGTTTTTCCCAGGTGTAAAGATAGTTTGTTATCAGCGAGCCAGGTGCAGATTCTACCGAGTTCAGAGCTGAGGGCATTTTCAACCTGCAGTTTGTCCCTGTCCGAGACCAGCAGTGCCGAGTCATCTGCGAACAGGAACAAGTTGCAGTCACAAGCTGAAGTCATGTCGTTAACATATATTAGGAACAGTAGATGCTTCCTTGTGGAACGCCACAGCTCACTGGGAGGGGGGGGGACAGTGTTCCGTTCACTTCCACCATCTGTGCTCTCCCCTCCAGGTAGGATTGCATCCAGCTCACTGATGTGCTATCGAAACCAATTGCTTTTAGCTTGTTAACCAGTATGGAGTGGTTCACTGTGTCAAAAGCCTTTTGGAGGTCCAGCATGACCATGCCGCAGTATTTGCCAGCGTCCACCTCTTGTTTGATGTGGTCGCTCAAATAGAGAAGGCATGTGTCAGTGGAGTGGGATGTTCTGAAGCCAGATTGGAACTCGTACAATAATTTATTAGTGGCAAGATACTTTTCAACCTGTTCATAGACTATTTTTTCCATCACTTTCGAGATGGAGCTTAGAATAGAAATAGGGCGGTAGTTGCCGGGGTCTAATTTACTCCCTTTCTTGTGCAGGGGGGTTACTTTGGCCAGTTTGAAATCTAGGGGGACCTGTCCCTGTTTGATGGAGAGGTTTACTATGTGGGTGATGATTGGAGCTATAGAGATGGCTGAGTCTGAATTTGGAGGGAATATTGTCATGGCCAGTGGCCTTGTGGGGTTGGAGGGCACTCAGTTTCTTAAGTACCTCATCAGTTGTTACCATAACTAATTTAAAATCGTCTTTACAAACACCTAGGTTTCTGTAGAAGGTTTTAATGTGCTCTACACCAAAGAGCCCACTGCGCTGGGCTATCCGCCTCGGGGCATATGCATATGCAATAGGCGGGTGAAGTGTGGCTGCGCCAGGCTTTCCATGCTCCACCTACAACCCTAACCTAACCCTAACCTACAGCGAGACTAATGGAAGAAATACTGACGAATCCCTTGACTCCTTCAAAACCGCTCTCAAAGGGCACCTACGGATGGCTGCAATTCGAAACTGGCCCCCGTAAAATCTGAATCCCCCCCCCCCCCCCCTTTTCCCTCACTGTATATGTTTCTTTTCCATTTTTACCTCCATTATGATGAATTCCTGTTCTGTTCTTTGTCTATATAGAAGTGTCTATTTGTACGTCTCTAAATGTTTTGATGAGTTGAACAAGGTGGACCCTCTTGTAAACAAGTGTAATGCTTAATTGGGTCGTCCACTCACAGTTAACAGCCTTTGTATTGAGTTTGTGCTTGAAATGTACTGTAATTCTGCAAACTGTTAATACATATTTAAATCAATCAATCAATCAATGTACTTTACTCAATACTCAATTAAAAGTATCAACGAATGTACTCAGAATGTACTGTACTCTGTTACAACAAGTACAAGGAGTTGTACTCAGAATGTACTTATGAGTAAAAGTATTAGCCTGGAAACCAGAAAAATCTGCCACAGGAAAAGGCTGCCCCACACAAGCCCTTATTGGCCCCCCACACAAGCCCTTATTTGCCCCCCACACAAGCCCTTATTGGCCCCCCACACAAGTCCTTATTTGCCCCCCACACAAGCCCTTATTTGCCCCCCACACAAGCCCTTATTTGCCCCCCACACAAGCCCTTATTGGCCCCCCACACAAGCCCTTATTTGCCCCCCACACAAGCCCTTATTTGCCCCCCACACAAGTCCTTATTTGCCCCCCACACAAGCCCTTATTTGCCCCCCACACAAGCCCTTATTGGCCCCCCACACAAGCCCTTATTGGCCCCCCACACAAACCCTTATTTGCCCCCCACACAAACCCTTATTTGCCCCCCACACAAGCCCTTATTGGCCCCCCACACAAGTCCTTATTTGCCCCCCACACAAGCCCTTATTGGCCCCCCACACAAGCCCTTATTGGCCCCCCACACATAAGCCTTTTTTGCCCCCCCCCCCCCCCCCCCCCCCACATAAGCCCTTATTTGCCCCCCAGTGGGTGTGCCCCCCCCCCGCCCACACAAGCCTGGCGTGGTGTGTGCGTGTAGACAGAGTGGGAGGAGTTAAGAGTTTGGCAACAGTTGCTAGATTTTCCAGCATTACATAACCCCCCCACACACACGCACGCACGCACGCACGCACGCACGCACGCACGCACGCACGCACGCACGCACGCACGCACGCACGCACGCACGCACGCACGCACGCACGCACGCACGCACGCACGCACGCACGCACGCACGCACGCACGCACGCACACACACACACACACACACACACACACACACACACACACACACACACACACACACACACACACACACACACACACACACACACACACACACACACACACACACACACACACGGATGTAAGGCGGGGGTATCAGGTTACATGAGCAACACAGAGTTGAGACAGACAGACAGACAGCTCTTGAACGGAGCCTTGCGATTGGTCCATGATAGGGAGTGTCTGATAGGCTGTCGAAAGACGGGTTACCTCCATGTGAGGTCATAGACTGAGAAAGGGACATGGACAGAGAGAGAGAGAGAGAGAGAGA
>NW_027637297.1:548897-586397 GCF_951216825.1 Electrona antarctica
AGAGAGAGAGAGGGACATAGACAGAGAGAGAGAGAGAGAGAGAGGGACATAGACAGAGAGAGAGAGAGATGAGAGAGAGAGAGAGAGAGAGAGAGAGAGAGAGAGAGAGAGAGAGAGAGGGACATAGACAGAGAGAGAGAGAGAGAGATAGAGAGAGAGAGAGAGAGGACATAGACAGAGAGAGAGAGAGAGAGAGAGAGAGAGAGAGAGAGAGAGAGACACCTGTGTGAAGTGAGCGGCGCTCCTATACATCATCTCATTAACAACTGAATTCATGTGATTGGTTGTTAAATATTTGGCTGACATTTTAACCCAATTCTCCTTTCAAATATTGAGACGTGTTGAACTGTTTTGGGCTAAAGCACCCCTCAGGGCTGTATTGCTAAAGCACCCCTCAGGCTGTATGGGCTAAATCACCCCTCAGGCTGTATGGGCTAAAGCACCCCTCAGAGCTGTATGGCTAAAGCACCCCTCAGAGCTGTATGGGCTAAAGCACCCCTCAGGGCTGTATTGGCTAAAGCACCCCTCAGGGCTGTTTGGGCTAAAGCACCCCTCAGGGCTGTATGGCTAAAGCACCCCTCAGGGCTGTATGGGCTAAATCACCCCTCAGGGCTGTATGGGCTAAAGCACCCCTCAGAGCTGTATGGCTAAAGCACCCCTCAGAGCTGTATGGGCTAAAGCACCCCTCAGGGCTGTATGGGCTAAATCACCCCTCAGAGCTGTATGGGCTAAATCACCCCTCAGAGCTGTATGGGCTAGCACCCCTCAGAGCTGTATGGGCTAAATCACCCCTCAGGGCTGTATGGGCTAAAGCACCCCTCAGAGCTGTATGGGCTAAAGCACCCCTCAGAGCTGTATGGGCTAAATCACCCCTCAGGGCTGTATGGGCTAAAGCAACCCCTCAGAGCTGTATGGGCTAAAGCACCCCTCAGAGCTGTATGGGCTAAATCACCCCTCAGAGCTGTATGGGCTAAATCACCCCTCAAAGATACAGACACACAGACAGAGTGAGTCAGTGTGAGTGCGTGTTTGTGCGTGTGTGCCGGCTGGTGTGTGTGTGACGTTGCTGTGAACCATGCATGTCATGATGAGTCACTCGTTGAGGGATGTTAAGCCACTGGATTATTAGGTTACGTCACAGCTGCGCGCGCACACACACACACACACACACACACACACACACACACACACACACACACACACACACACACACACACACACACACACACACACACACACACACACACATCTGTTCAGACTCAGCCCTACAGGGTGTGAAAATGTGTACGTCACAAAGAGGGGGGGGGGGTTGGGGAGGCGGGGGGGGTGTCTGGGTCTGTAAAGCTATGGTCGCCATGTTTGATGTTTCTGGGATTTAAACTCCAGCCCACATGACTCAGAATAGAGCTCTGTATTTGTAAATATTAAGGTCGTCCTTGGCGACAACACAGTGAACCACCAACACCAGGACGGATTAGGATAACAAGAACGTATCTTACAAGGACAAGGAAGTTGTCGTGAACAAACACGGCTGTGCTTTAAGTGCTTCGATACTTTGTTGAACGTTATGTCTCTGCGCCGTACAGCCGAGGAGGTCCAATAGAACGGTACGTCTCTGCGCCGTACAGCCGAGGAGGTCCAATAGAACGGTACGTCTCTGCGCCGTACAGCCGAGGAGGTCCAATAGAACGGTACGTCTCTGCGCCGTACAGCCGAGGAGGTCCAATAGAACGGTATGTCTCTGCGCCGTACAGCCGAGGAGGTCCAATAGAACGGTATGTCTCTGCGCCGTACAGCCGAGGAGGTCCAATAGAACGGTATGTCTCTGCGCCGTACAGCCAAGGAGGTCCAATAGACCAATAATCTTCAGGGTATATGACGGTATATGGCGGCCGCTACCACGTGACACATTATGTTGACGCCCCTCAACGATCCGTACAGCCTCGACGACCTTTCACCTCTCACTTGAATGAAGAACAGAAGACACAAATGATTGTAGAAACATTTGACTTTTATTCTTAAAGGAAAAAAAAGAAAAGGAACAGTTTTCTTTAAAATAGACTTTCAGTAGAAAAAAAAATAACAGTCTCCCCAGCAATCTGTCTGTCTGTCTGTCTTAACAATCTGTCTGTCTGTCTTAACAATCTGTCTGTCTGTCTGTCTTGACTCTTTCAAACAAGTCACTTCCGATTTAAAAAACAATACAAGAACAATAACATCCTGTCACATGACTCTTTGTTGCTAGGATACTGCAGTAAACAACAGAGCTAACATTAGCTTGGCGCTAACACAGCAGGACCAAAACAAAGTCTAAAAGCCTGAGTCTTTTTTCATATTATTTTTAAACGTTACTGAAATATCAAGAATACATTTCATATTATTAACCGTGTACTGTTAACTGTACACAGTTACTCTTTGACAACATTCAACCGTACAATAAAAACAGCAACTTGTTACAATGTGCAAAAAATATCCCTTCAAATACATCTTCTGGTTGGTATTGTCAGCGCACACGCGCACACACACACACACACGCACACACACAAATGTATTCTTGATTATCGCATTATTAATAAATGTATTGATATATCCTGCTGTGTGAGCTACTGACCGAAGAACCAATAGAAACACACCATCCCGGTATCCTAGCAACCCATAAACCAACCAGGCGTTGGCCTGGTGGACGTAATACAATTCATCTTCCTGAACCTTCAGTCACATTCCTTAAATTAACATTCACATCTCCTTAAAGGTCACACACTTACACATAAAGGTCACACACTTACACATAAAGGTCACACACTTACACATAAAGGTCACGTACTTAAAGTTAAAGGTCACACACTTACACATAAAGGTTGCATTCTTAAACTGGACACTGTTCTACAGCAGAGCACCAGGTGGCACTGTGACAAACATGCTAAAAATACAACATACACACACAACACGCGTGCGTGGGGGTGGTAGCAGCAGTTAGCCAACCTCAACGTCTTTTTGGAGAGCCCGTTGGGTTCACAGATCTGCCGATTTTTGACACGCGTCACATCGTTGTGCGACGTGCGAAATAAACGCTAAAGGCTCTGTGAGCCGCGACCGCTAGGCTCTGTGAGCCGCGACCGCTAGGCTCTGTGAGCCGCGACCGCTAGGCTCTGTGAGCCGAGACTGGCTACAGAAACACGGAGAGTGCCAGCCGACGGTCGCTTCAGTCGTCATGGAAAACCTTTTTTATCGCTTATATCGTGTCTTTACCAGGTTTTATCGCTTATATCGTGTCTTTACCAGGAGGTAAAGGATAAGCTTATATGGTGTCTTTACCAAGAGACTGGTAGGTACCACCAGGAGGCTGGTAGGTACCACCAGGAGGCTGGTAGGTTCCACCAGGAGGCTGGTAGGTTCCACCAGGAGGCTGGTAGGTTCCACCAGGAGGCTGGTAGGTTCCACCAGGAGGCTGGTAGGTTCCACCAGGTACCACCAGGAGGCAACCATCACAAAACGGGAGGGAAAGGCTTCTTAATTGCACTTATTTTGTTTAGTATTCCTAATAATCAAAGTGCCGGGATGCTAACATGGATGCTAACAGGGATGCTAACAGTGATTCTAACAGGGTTGCTAACAGTGATGCTAACAGCGATGCTAACAGGGATGCTAACAGCGATTCTAACAGGGTTGCTAACAGGGATGCTAACAGCGATGCTAACAGGGATGCTAACATCGATGCTAACAGGGATGCTAACAGCGATGCTAACAGCGATTCTAACAGCGATGCTAACAGGGATGCTAACAGGGATGCTAACAGCAATGCTAACAGGGATGCTAACAGCGATGCTAACAGCGATGCTAACTGGGATGCTAACAGCGATGCTAACAGGGATGCTAACAGTGACGCTAACAGCGATGCTAACATGGATGCTAACAGGGATGCTAACAGCGATGTTAATTCTTCTTGGCTAGCTGAGGGAAAAAGGTGCAAGTTTTTTTCCCCCCCACGCCATGTGACAAATTTTATGAAATATGTCACTTCAACCAATCAGGTCACTTCAATATGAAGCAATATGTAACACCCTGTCAGTCAGCCTAGCAACACGTGACTAGCAGCCCGACTTATACTTTATCGGAATTACCTGAGCTTACAGTTCTGGTATTTTCGGCGTGCGAGCATAAATCGGGCTCGAGGAAACATTGATTTAAAAAATATATGTATATAAGTTTTGTTCCTGGTGGGTCGGCCGGTTACATGTTACATGATTTACAGTCAATACTGAGAGAGACAGAGAGACAGAGAGAGACAGAGACGGAGAGAGAGAGACAGAGAGAGCTTTACAGGGGAGGTGATTTCACATTTGCAACAATAAAACCGACACGAATCACGAAGGAATTGCGAAGCGTGATTTACAAAAATATAAATCTATCATAAAGCGCGTTAACTCTGGTGTTAAATAGAAAAAATAGAAACTTCAGCTGGTCCTTAACTCTGGTGTTGAATAGAATCTTAACTCCGGTGTGAAATATAATCTTAACTCTGGTGTGAAATATAATCTTAACTGGTGTGAAATATAATCTTAACTCTGGTTTGAAATATAATCTTAACTCTGGTGTGAAATATAATCTTAACTCCGGTGTGAAATATAATCTTAACTCTGGTGTGAAACAGAGATTCAACTCTGGTATTGAATAGAATCTTAACTGGTGTGAAACAGAAAGTTGACCTAGGCGTGTCTGGTGTGGACCGTGGTGTCTAAGAATAGGGTTAGGTAACCTAAGATCTGACCCCAAGGACAGGCATCAGAGGCTTAACGTAGTTAGACTGCTAGTTAACGTAGTTAGACTGCTAGTTAACGTAGTTTAGTACTGCTAGTTAACGTAGTTTAGTACTGCTAGTTAACGTAGTTTAGTACTGCTAGTTAACATAGTTTAGTACTGCTCGTTAACGTAGTTTAGTACTGCTCGTTAACGTAGTTTAGTACTGACCCTTCAACACGTCTCATTTCTGTGTCCACTGGACACATTTTTACAAAACCAACATTATAAATGAGCCCTCATCTCTGGGGTCAAGGGTCGTCCCCTTTGAGGGCCCAGCGAGAACAAGTGCTTCTGTTTGTTGTCAAAGTGCTGCTGGTTTCCACGGAGACGGGTCTGGTTCAGGGGCTGTGACATCATCGTCTGAAGGAGCGGGTATTTACGAGGTGGGCGGAGGCACAAGAAAACAAAAACGCACATAAATTAATTAATACGAAATTACTGATGGATAAAAACCTAAAGTTTACACACCTTTATAAAACCTACACCACTTAAAAAGAAAGAAAAAAGCAAAACCCTTGGTGAAGATGCCCCTCCCCTCAACCCCGCCCACATCATGATGTCACTCCTCTTAACTCCGCCTCCGTGTGGTGAAGGTTTGAGTTTCAAACCAAAGCTGTTGTGAATGAATGATGATGAGCAAGTCCTAAGAATCTATAATGAATCCATATGAATCTATACTGCAGCTCTTCTGATGAATCTGATGCATATCTAATGAGTCTCTGATGAATCACATGTTTGTATGAATCTTGTGAATCTCTGATGAATCACAAGTGTGTATGAATCTTGTGAATCTCTGATAAATCTTGTGAATCTCTGATGAATCACAGGTTTGTATAAATATTGTGAATCTCTGACGAATCTTGTAAATCTCTGATGAATCTTATGAATCTCTGATGAATCTTATGAATCTCTGATGAATCTTGTGAATCTCTGATGAATCTTATGAATCTCTGATGAATCTTGTGAATCTCTGATGACGCTCATGAAGTTGAACAGAATCCTTGAGAAGTTCCTTGTGAGACCTCCATGTTGGATTTGTCCCGTTGTGATGACATCACATCCCATTAACCCTCGGATGGATTCAGGCGACGGAAGAAAAACAAAAAAAAACTAGAAACTAATTAAAACTGTCCCATACTGATGACATCATCAACCCTGTCCCATACTGATGACAGCATCAACCCTCAGACGGATTCAGGCGACAGAACCGTGGAAGGGAACTAATAAAAACGGTCCCGCTCTGATGACATCACAGCTCATTAGCCAATAAAAACAGGGTGAACGCCCCCTCCTGGGCAGGGCGGGCACTGTTTAAAAACAACAAACATGGTGCCGTTGAGCGAAGCCAATAGGAAGCCAGTAGGGGGCGGTGTCACCAGTAGGGGGCGGTGTTCTCGATGCGTCCCCAGCTCTGCCACTCGGGGAAGATTCCCGCCGACGTCCGAGGACTGCCGAAAGGGTCGAACGCCAGCTCTGTCCGTCTGTCTGGAGCCCCGCCCTCCCTGCGGATCTCCACCTATCAGCATCAAGATGTAATTATTAATTATGGATCTCCTCCTATCAGCATCAAGACATTATTATTTAATTATGGATCTCCACGTATCAGCATCAAGACGTTATTATTAATTATGGATCTCCACCTATCAGCATCAAGACATTATACATTAATTATGGATCTCCACTTATCAGCATCAAGACATTATTTATTATTCATTAATTATGAATCTCCACCTATCAGCATCAAGACGTTATTAATTAATTATGGATCTCCACCTATCAGCATCAAGAAGTTACTATTAATTGGGCATTTTGCCGTTGCTCGTTAAGATGGACCACCACTGATACCGTATGTATCAGTATGTATCAGTATGTATCATACATACTGTATGTATCAGTATGTATCAGTATGTATCATACATACCGTATGAATCTTAGCCAGGTCGGTGATTCCTAATAGGATTCACGCTTTTGTAAGCGAGTTGCTAATGGTTGTTTTTGTATTGATCCGTCCACTCCATGTGCGTGCGCATGTGTACTCTTTGCGTGCACGCTGTTTCTCCCGCGTTTGGTTAAAAGTTATATCGAGTGACGTTCGAATATTACAAACTTTGCAAATAACTTCAGTATTCAACGTGTCGGGGAGAACAAGGAAACCTCCTAACTCCATCTCCATCACCTCTCCCCCTCTCAAACTGTCTGCTAAAGCAGCTAACTCCATCACCTCTCCCCCTCTCAAACTGTCTGCTAAAGCAGCTAACTCCACCACCTCTCCCCCTCTCATGGAAGTCATTGGCAATATATAAAGTCACAACTTTGATGAGGCAGCCGCAGAATATACTGCCATCATAGAGTCCATCATCACCCTCGCCATCACTGTTTGGTTCCCCGCTGCAGCGGCCAAGGACAAGGCCAAGCTGCAGCGGGTCATACGATCAGCGGAGAGGGTGATTGGCTGACCTTTGCCCCCCCCCCCTTGAGGCCCTGTTTAGGAGCAGGGCTTTGAGGAGGGCCAGGAAGATCATGGCTGACCCTGCACACCCAGGCCAAAGTCTTTTTGCCCCACTTCCCTCAGGCAGGAGGTTGCGGTCCGTAAAGACTATGAAGGCCCGACATTCAAACAGCTTCTTCCCCACGGCTATCTGGCTCCTCAACGCTGCTGGTGTTGTCCTCTGACCGCCTTCTATCCTGCCCCCCCCCCCCTGACCGCCTTCTATCCTGCCCCCCCCCCCCCCCCTGACTCCCTTCTATCCTGCCCCCCCCCCCGACCCCCTTCTATCCTGCCCCCCCCCCCCCCGACTCCCTTCTATCCTGCCCCCCCCCCCCCCTGACCCCCTTCTATCCTGCCCCCCCCCCCCCCTGACCCCCTTCTATCCTGCCCCCCCCCCCCCCCCCTGACCCCCTTCTATCCTGCCCCCCCCCCCTGACCCCCTTCTATCCTGCACCCCCCCCCTGACCCCCTTCTATCCTGCACCCCCCCCTGACCCCCTTCTATCCTGCACCCCCCCCCTGACCCCCTTCTATCCTGCACCCCCCCCTGACCCCCTTCTATCCTGCCCCCCCCCCCCCTGACCCCCTTCTATCCTGCCCCCCCCCCGACCCCCTTCTATCCTGCCCCCCCCCCCCCCTGACCCCCTTCTATCCTGCACCCCCCCCCTGACCCCCTTCTATCCTGCTTCCCCCCCTGACCCCCTTCTATCCTGCCCCCCCCCCCTGACCCCCTTCTATCCTGCACCCCCCCCTGACCCCTTCTATCCTACACCCCCCGTCCCCCCCCGACCGCCTTCTATCCTCCCCCCCCCCCCGAACACTTGAACTCTCTGCACTTTATATTTATTCACTATTCTTTGCACTGTACTCTGCTGTCCACCAAACTAAATTCCTAACATGTTTACATGTCATGGCAATAAAGGCTTCTGATTCTGATTCTTCAGAATTGCTTTGTTTTCAAAATATAAGGTTTTCTTAATTTCCTGAAAAATGTATATTTTTCATTTCCTGAAAAACAGAGAATTCCTACCGTGATGCTATCATGCTGCATTGGCTCTGTCTGTCTGTCTGTCTGTCTGTCTGTCTGTATCAGAGCCTCGTCTTCATCACGATTTAATTCTAGTCGCACCGGTGCTACAAATTGCATTTCACAACTATTTTTTTTGTAGCAAATGAGAGTACCTGCTCGCACTGTCGAGCCCTGGCTATGTCTACATAAAATACTAAAGTTACATAAGTTGAGCCTTTGCATACGCCTGTAAGGTCGTCGAGGCTATAGAGCGTCGCGGTCCCGCCTCCTACCCTGGCCCAGGAAATGAAACCCAATGCATTATTCTCATAGACATTTCGTAAAGTATTTATTTAAAGACGGTTACGCCGCGGACAAAGCCAACTCGAGTCGTGACAACTCATGACAACACAAACAATATTTTGGACCAAACAAATAATTAGAAAGAAGAAAAAAACGGCAGGTTACAACACTTTTTTTGTTGTTTTTCTTCTTTGTAATTATTTGTTTGGTCCAAAATATTGTTTGTGTTGTCATGAGTTGTCACGACTCGAGTTGGCTTTGTCCGCGGCGTAACCGTCTTTAAATAAATACTTTACGAAATGTCTATGAGAATAATGCATTGGGTTTCATTTCCTGGGCCAGGGTAGGAGGCGGGACTGCGACGCTCTATAGAGCGTCGCAGTCCCGCCCCCTACCATGGCCCAGGAAATGAATCCCAATGCATTTTTCCCATAGACATTTCAAAAAGTATTTATTTAAAGACGGTTACGCCGCGGACAAAGCCAACTCGAGTAGTGACAACTCATGACAACACAAACAATATTTTGGACCAAACAAATAATTACAAAGAAGAAAAACAACAAAAAAAGTGTTGTAACCTGCCGTTTTTTTCTTCTTTCTAATTATTTGTTCGGCCCAAAAAATTGTGTTTGTTGTCATGATTTGTCACGACTCGAGTTGGCTTTGTCCGCGGCGTAAACGTCTTTAAATAAATACTTTCTGAAATGTCTATGAGGAAAATGAACGGAGAATAATTTCCTGGGCCATGGTAGGGGGCGGGACTGCGACGCTCTATAGGGCAAGTGCTACGGGCTGTAAGGTGGTCGAGGCTAGGGGAGGGGCTACAGGCTGTAAGGTGGTCGAGGCTAGGGGAGGGGCTACAGGGTAAGATGGAGTCTGAAGAGGTGGGTTTTCTACGGAGGAAGATAATGCTGGTCAGTGGGAGGAGTTACATATGGGGGCAGAGCTTCTATTAGGAGGGGGAGGAGTTACGTACGGGGGCGGAGCCTCTATTAGGAGAGGGATGAGTTACGTACGGGGGCGGAGCCTCTATTAGGAGGGGGAGGAGTTACCCACAGGGGTGGAGCCTCTACTAGGAGGGGGAGGAGTTATGTACAGGGGTGGATCCTCTATTAGGAGGGGGAGGAGTTATGTACATGGGTGGAGCCTCTATTGGGAGGGGGAGGAGTTACATACGGGGGCAGGGTCTTTATTAAGAGGGGGAGGAGTTACGTACAGGGGTGGGGCCTCTATTAGGAGGGGGAGGAGTTACGTACAGGGGTGGAACCTTTATTAGGAGGGGGAGGAGTTACGTACGGGGGTGGAGCCTCCAGTGCCGTCGGGCTCACAGTCGCTGGGCAGCAGGCGGTAGTTGTTCCCTCCGTTGTTGTCCCAGAACGTCTGATCGGCTGCCTCGAAACACACGCAGAACTCCACCTGGTGGCCGGCCTGTGTAATAACACAATAAATACAATAACAACTCCACCTGGTGGCCAGCCTGTGTGATAACACAATAACAACTCCACCTGGTGGCCGGCCTGTGTGATAATACAATAACACAAATACAATAACACACGCAGAACTCCACCTGGTGGCCGGCCTGTGTAATAACACAATAAATACAATAACAACTCCACCTGGTGGCCAGCCTGTGTAATAACACAATAAATACAATAACAACTCCACCTGGTGGCCAGCCTGTGTAATAACACAACAACGTTATCCCAGAACATCTGTGAAGACGATACGTATCGGTCTCGGTACATCCATAACATTGTTATTGTTATTAATATTACCTCAGTCAGGTCAATAGTGAAGGTTATTAATAATATTAATATGACCTCAGTCAGGTCCATAGTGAAGGAGAAGGTTATTAATAATATTAATATTACCTCAGATAGGTCCATAGTGAAGGAGAAGGTTATTAATAACATTAATATTACCTCAGTCAGGTCCATAGTGAAGGAGAAGGTTATTAATAATATTAATATTACCTCAGATAGGTCCATAGTGAAGGAGAAGGTTATTAATAATATTAATATGACCTCAGATAGGTCCATAGTGAAGGAGAAGGTTATTAATAATATTAATATTACCTCAGTCAGGTCCATAGTGAAGGAGAAGGTTATTAATAATATTAATATTACCTCAGTCAGGTCCATAGTGAAGGAGAAGGTTATTAATAATATTAATATTACCTCAGTCAGGTCAATAGTGAAGGTTATTAATAATATTAATATTACCTCAGTCAGGTCCATAGTGAAGGAGAAGGTTATTAATAATATTAATATTACCTCAGTCAGGTCAATAGTGAAGGTTATTAATAATATTAATATTACCTCAGTCAGGTCCATAGTGAAGGAGAAGGTTATTAATAATATTAATATAACCTCAGTCAGGTCCATAGTGAAGGAGAAGGTTATTAATAATATTAATATTACCTCAGTCAGGTCCATAGTGAAGGAGAAGGTTATTAATAATATTAATATAACCTCAGTCAGGTCCATAGTGAAGGAGGTTATTAATAATATTACTATAACCTCAGATAGGTCCATAGTGAAGGAGAAGGTTATTAATAATATTAATATTACCTCAGATAGGTCCATAGTGAAGGAGAAAGTTATTAATAATATTAATATAACCTCAGATAGGTCCATAGTGAAGGAGAAGGTTATTAATAATATTAATATTACCTCAGTCAGGTCCATAGTGAAGGAGAAGGTTATTAATAATATTAATATTACCTCAGTCAGGTCCATAGTGAAGGAGAAGGTTATTAATAACATTAATATTACCTCAGTCAGGTCCATAGTGAAGGAGAAGGTTATTAATAATATTAATATTACCTCAGTCAGGTCCATAGTGAAGGAGAAGGTTATTAATAATATTAATATGACCTCAGTCAGGTCCATAGTGAAGGAGAAGGTTATTAATAATATTAATATTACCTCAGATAGGTCCATAGTGAAGGTTATTAATAATATTAATATTACCTCAGATAGGTCCATAGTGAAGGAGAAGGTTATTAATAATATTAATATTACCTCAGTCAGGTCCATAGTGAAGGAGAAGGTTATTAATAATATTAATATTACCTCAGATAGGTCCATAGTGAAGGAGAAGGTTATTAATAATATTAATATGACCTCAGTCAGGTCCATAGTGAAGGAGAAGGTTATTAATAATATTAATATGACCTCAGTCAGGTCCATAGTGAAGGAGAAGGTTATTAATAATATTAATATTACCTCAGTCAGGTCCATAGTGAAGGAGAAGGTTATTAATAATATTAATATTACCTCAGTCAGTGAAGGAACAGGTCATTATAACTATTTATATATATTACCTGGGTCAGGTCCATAGTGAAGGAGAAGGTGTCCGTCTCGGTACATCCATAAACGTTGTTCATGAAGGAACAGGGGACGTCGTGGGTGGAGCTCCAGAGGTCAAAGGTGACGCGCAGGAAGACGTTCTTCTGGAAGGAGATGTTCCGAACCTTCACCGTGCCGCTGAGACAGCTACCCTGCACCTGATTGGATGAGAGCGTTAGTATCCTCTACTCTGATAGGACGAGAGCGTTAGTATCCTCTACTCTGATAGGACGAGAGCGTTAGTATCCTCTACTCTGATAGGACGAGAGCGTTAGTATCCTCTACTCTGATAGGACGAGAGCGTTAGTATCCTCTACTCTGATAGGCCGAGAGCGTTAGTATCCTCTACTCTGATAGGACGAGAGCGTTAGTATGCTCTACTCTGATAGGACAAGAGCGTTAGTATCCTCTACTCTGATAGGACGAGAGCGTTAGTATGCTCTACTCTGATAGGACGAGAGCGTTAGTATGCTCTACTCTGATAGGACGAGACAGTTAGTATCCTCTACTCTGATAGGACGAGAGCGTTAGTATCCTCTACTCTGATAGGATGGGACGGTTGGGACCAGAGGCGAATACTTCTTATAGCTGTCAACACATGTTCTGTGTTCTGTCTGTTTGATGGACGCCCCAATGGGAGTCACATGGTTTGACCAAACATTTGTCTTTGATGGCTGTGTTCTGCCCATCAAACACAAATGTTTGCGCAAGTAATTATTGTTGGGGTTAGGTCCAGACAGACAGACAGACAGACAGACAGACAGACAGACAGACAGACAGACAGACAGACATGTACCTGGCAGTTCTCCAGACAGACTCTCTGGGTCTTCAGTCGGTTCCTGAAGTCGAGATAATCTGCAGCGGGTTGGGGGAAGTCTAGGAGGAGGCTGGGGTGGTGGGGGGACTCTGGAGCTGTCAATCATTAGCATCATCATCATCATTATTATTACACATATTGATGAAACACTGAGTAAAGGTTGAGTATTCAGTGCTTTGATTGGTCGTTGTAATGTAAAGGTTGAGTATGCAGTGCTTTGATTGGCCGTTGTAATGTAAAGGTTGAGTATTCAGTGCTTTGATTGGCCGTTGTAATGTAAAGGTTGAGTATGCAGTGCTTTGATTGGCCGTTGTAATGTAAAGGTTGAGTATGCAGTGCTTTGATTGGCCGTTGTAATGTAAAGGTTGAGTATGCAGTGCTTTGATTGGCCGTTGTAATGTAAAGGTTGAGTATTCAGTGCTTTGATTGGACGTTGTAATGTAAAGGTTGAGTATGCAGTGCTTTCATTGGCCGTTGTAATGTAAAGGTTGAGTATGCAGTGCTTTCATTGGTGGTTGAGAAAGCCAGACAGTACCTTGCTGGCCTGAGAGGCGCAGGGCGGCAGCAGCGCCCTCTAGCTCAGACAGGTGGTAGTGCAGCGTGTCAGAGAACTCAGTGAAGTGATGGACGGAGGTCAGCGATAGGCCGCGCCAGTCTGACCACACCACACTCTTCTTCTGCTGCTGTTTCCTCCTCTTCTGGAGAGAGCTCACTACCGCCGCCCTGCTGGTGGTGGAGGGGGAGGAGGAGGGTGGGCTGCATGCAGACACAAACATTTGAGATGTTTAGAGATGCAACAGAACAGAACGGCTAGCGTAGCCAAATCGCCCTAAAACGCCATATCGGTATCGAACCGATGTCAAAATTATCCCCATTATTTTGACCGATATTTATGACGCAATAATACCTGTCTCTTTAAGAGCAGAGCAGTCTGTCTCTGTCTCCAGGCTAGAGATCAGCGGAGGAGCTTTTTTGTCACCCGAATCCGAGTGTGCATATTTATAATCCGCCCGTTATCCGACCGCATTAATTAATTAATCCAATTTATATATCCGCAACGAAATCCGCTGCAGGGATAGCCAATCTACAAGCTCACAACGCGTCACTGGCTCGCTGCGACGTGTTGTGAGCTTGTAGATCGGCTATTTATAAGTTGTGTCACTCACCACTGCCGACAGTTCACCAAAGTTACGGTTGTATATTCCCATTTCCATGGCAACAAGGCTGCCGTCCGTTCAGTCAGTCACGTTCGCACATCGCAACAAACGTCTTTCCATGTGGCATATATCCAGCCCTCCCATGCAGTCCCATGGCACCGAGTCCCACGCCAAACTTATATTCTTCCCTTCTGTTTCAGTTAGTTGTAAGTTTATTTCACACTCTAAGCTGCCCGTTAGCCTAGCAGCTAGCAGACCACTTGTTGTTGTGGTCCTTCTTAGCCAATATAGGCGTCTAATTTGTGCCTGATGGAAAATATTAAAATACTACTAACGCATGCACGCTGAGATTTTGTGCCTTTTAAAAACTATATTATAAGCCTATAGAATATAGATAGATGTCATTCGTTTATTTCCGTTTTAAAAGTTATAAAACCTATAGATGGATGCCATTAATGTATTTCCAGCATTATTTCACCCGTGGTTTATCCGATATTAATTTGATATTAATTGACCCTAAACGGACCCTAAACTGCGGTTAACCGCGGCATCCGCTGGTCTCTACTCCAGGCTGCTTATTGGTTAGAAATACTAACAGTCATTAGTCCATCGCACTTCACATGCGTGGCGTGGCAGGTTAAAACTAACCCGTGGCAGGTTAAAACTAACCCATGGCAGGTTAAAACTAACCCGTGGCAGGTTAAAACTCATGTTGTGGTTTTATAAAACTACACAGTGGTGAGTGATGTCATGTTGTAGTTTTATAACCTTTATAAAACCACACCATGGTGAGTGATGTCATGTTGTAGTTTTATAACTTTATAAAACTACACAGCGGTGAGTGATGTCATGTTGTAGTTTAATAACCTTTATAAAACTACAACGCGGTGTTAAGCTATGAACTCGAACTGTACAGTGAATAGGCCCCTCCCCCCTCATGTCCTACCTGGCTGCAGTGCTGCCGCTGGTCACAGCTCCCCCTGTGGGGCCGGAGGGGTACGTGCTCACAGCGCCCCCCTGTGGGCCGGAGGTCTCGGTCTTGGAGCTGAGACACGGACGCAGAGGTTTGGCTTTGCAGCCGTTTGCAGCGCTCTGCGAAGCTTTGCAGCGAGGATGGGCGGAGACTCGCGTGTCATAGCTACCCAGGAAGGAGCTGATTGGTGGAGAGCTGGCGAAGCAGAGCCGCATGGCCATGTCAGCTGACAACCCTGACGAACCAGGAAGCAGAACTCTGGAGAGAGACGGGGGGGGGGGGGGGTTGAGGGGAGACAGAATAGAACAGAATGATTGATCTAGTCTGTTTGACACATTCTCTGCGTCACAGAACAGAATGTTTATAAATAGACCCTGAAACATTCATTACATAACAAGCCCTGGTAGCTGTAGTGGCTACTCTGGTGTTCCTGACCTCACAGACCAGACTCTGGTCTGTAGTGAAATATAAAGAACGTTTTATCTGCTCCGATCTCCCTGACCTCACAGACCAGCCTATGTGTGCACGTACGTGCACATCACATTCTGGGTTGAATAATGAAATAAATAAACAACCGTTAATTAAACAGATAATGACCCGGAAAACTATCTTTACTGACATCCCTAGCAAGCAATGTACATTATGTTACACTCACTCACACACACACACACACACACACACACACACACACACACACACACACACACACACACACACACACACACACACACACACACACACACACACACACACACACACACACACACACACACACACACGGCATTTAGCAGACGCTCTTGATCCAGAGCGACTTACATTAGGCAAGAACAAAAGTATGGGAATACATCACATATATAAAATGCATTTAACAAGAAACATGCGTAAGCTAAGAACGTAACTAGAACATATCTATATAATGACACTATACATATTAATTATACATACTATACTATGCTATACATATGTACTATAGGGCATTCACTTCTAGTGATTTTTACTAGTTGACTAGTTGCCTGGTTTACTAGTCGACTAGTCGTTTAACTACTTATTATGTAAAAATTAATAATTAATAATAAATAAAATAAAAAAAATCTTTGTGTACTGTGTGTTCGGTGGGTTGGTTGGTTGAAAACGGTGTGCGTGCATTGTGGAGCAGCACCCAGCCTAAACGGTGTGCGTGCATTGTGGAGCAGCACCCAGCCTAAACGGTGTGCGTGCATTGTGGAGCAGCACCCAGCCTAAACGGTGTGCGTGCATTGTGGAGCAGCACCCAGCCTAAACGGTGTGCGTGCATTGTGGAGCAGCACCCAGCCTAAACGGTGTGCGTGCATTGTGGAGCAGCACCCAGCCTAAACGGTGTGCGTGCATTGTGGAGCAGCACCCAGCCTAAACGGTGTGCGTGCATTGTGGAGCAGCACCCAGCCTAAACGGTGTGCGTGCATTGTGGAGCAGCACCCAGCCTAAGTTTTTCACAATGCATGTACTGTATGTGACAAACATCTTGAATTAAGACGCAGAGAGGAGTTCTAGGTAACAACAATGCCACTTGTATTTTTAATACTGCAACTTCAATGCTTTACAGCAACCCACACAATGTAGTATCATCAATATTTCAAACGAAAACAAAAAATGTTTAATAAGATAAGCCATTAACAGAGTCCTGCCGCTCACCAGGGCACATTTAGCGCAGCAGCCAGGTTGACATGGCAACGATACAAAGACACTCGCACGTGAGTACTGAGAACTCAACGTCTCAAACAACATTTCAGATGGCTCAAACAAACCCGGATCAATTTCAGCTGCTGCTACAATAATAACAACAAATTAAAACTGGACTCACCAAAAAGTTGTCTCACGGCCTCATGAAACAAAACAAACAATAAATCCACCTGTTGGTCTGTGACATCTGTCAAAAAGGCTAATCTACTCGCTGTCGCTATCACGGACACTGATGCCGTCCTCCTCTGTCTCCTCTTTAATTATTGTCACCGGGCCGTCTCTCTGGTTTGCATTGAGGAAGATTAGTGTATTAACGTGGGAAGGATGCAGACTTGAACGCTGCCGAGTGACTGTGTTCCCTGCCAGGGAAAATACACGTTCGCTGGGAGTGCTGGTTGCTGGAATCGCCAGGTAGGTCTTGGAGAGTATAGCAAGACGGGGGAAACGACCCTCGTTCTTTGCTCACCACGCCAGCGGGTTTTCCATTGTGGGTATTTGGGGCAACAGTTGGTATTCGCGCAGCTCTTCTGCATTCGTGGTGGGTTTTTTTTTGTCCATGCTTTCGTAATGGGGCCCAAACAACTCTTCAAAGTCACTCTCCAGTCTGTCCTTTTTTCTTTGAGTCTCCGGTTCCACTCCAGCGCTGTCCTCGTCCTCGGCATCATCATCTATGGTGAAAATTAAGAGACATTAATTGCGTTGTTTTATTTATTTATTTCTTATCTATTCAACTAGTCCTAGGCCTAGGCTACTTAGCTACAATTATTTGCACTATAATGATATAGTAAGCAATATAATATAGTGAGCAAATATAATATAATGAGAAATATAATGCAATTTAATATATTGTATAATAATAATAATAATAATAATAATAAAATATAGTGAGCATGAGCAATTTTAAATAATATATTGTATCATAATTCTTGCTATTAGCCAACATTAGTGGGGTTTTGATTGGGATTCATTTAGTTAATGATCATCACCTGTCGCTCCAGGATTGGGTTGTTCGTCTTCTCCCGGTACCAGGTCGTCCAGATGCGCCCAGGCTTCCTCTCTGATATTGGCTGGGAGGAATTTGAGTTGTTTGAACCGGGGGTCCAGCATGCATGCCGTGATTGGGACGGATTTAGCCAAATCATCAGTCGAATCCAACTTGAAGCGTGTTATGAGCTGGTTCTTCACGGTGGTCTTGAATGTGCGGGTAATAGCCAAATCGTTCTCTTTCGCTCTCAGCGTGTTGTCAACCAGGTTGAGTATGACGGGATAGACGAACGACAGCCCGACGTGCGCCTGACCGCACATTATGGTTGTTGCCTTGGCCAGAGGCCTCGGTACAGGTATTAGCTGCTCCATTAAATCCCACTGGTTGCTTTTAAGGGACAGGGCCTTTTTCTGGGACGGCTTCATTGTCCCCTCGTCGCTTAGAACGGCCTGTACTGGGATGCGCTGCTCGAACAGACATTCCACCATGGTGAACGTGGAATTCCAGCGAGTCGCGCATCGTTTTTGAGTTTGCGGGGATTCTTACCCAGACTTTGCTGACATTTCTTCAAAGCACAATGTGCAACTGATGAGTGGCGGAAATGTCCGACAAGACGCCTAGCAGCAGTTGTAGTCTTCGCAACATCAGGTAAATCTAACCCCTTTTTTATGGCTAGTTGAAGGGTGTGCCCTGTGCATCCAAGGTGGCTGGGAAAATGTTGACAGAGGTCCATTGCCAAATTCATGCTGCTTGCGTTGTCATGAACAGTGGAAAAGACACTCAAGTTCCACTCCTTTATGGTTTCTGTCAGCTTTTCGGCAATATTTATAGCAGTGTGTCTCTCGGTCATGTTGTCTGTTAGCAGCACTCTTGATTTGATGTCCCATGGGTCTGTGATGTAGTGAGCGGTCACTGTAATATAAGGATCCATAGTGCAAGATGTCCACAGGTCGGTAGTGAGAGAGACACTTTTACCTTCGATCTCCTCGGCAATGTTGCCTCTCAAAGTTTTGTACTGCCTGTTGATGGTCTTCCAGACTGTAGTATGACACGGAATTGTATAGTTTGGCTCGAAAAACTTTATTAATTCCATGAAGCCTTCTCCATGAAGAGCAGCGATTGGTCGGCAATCTTTGACAATAAAGTTGATAAGTAATTCTGTTATCTTCTTTCTTCTCTTGTCTGTGAGTGGGCGTTGGGAATAATCTCCCATGGTGGTCTGCTGCGGTGCAGTCTGCTTGGTGCTGGCCGCCGCGGTGCTGCTGTTGGCGGCGGCGATGCTGCTGCTGGGAAGCGGGTGTTTCCCATTCAGGTGGTTAGACATAGAAGACGTATTTCTGTTGTACTTGAGTGCAATCTTACATAATTTGCACACCACCGTGTGATTGTCCTTGTCTTCGGTAAAATACTGCCACACAACTGAATTACGAGGCCGTTTAGCTGGGACTGGAGCGGTCGCACCATGTTCTGTGTTTGTTGTAGCCATGCTTCTTGTTACTTTGGGGCGGAAGCAGTGTGCAGGTTGGGTCCGGGTTGGGTCACAGTCACACATGCCGTTTCCGATCTGGCTGGTTTTATTATAATATTTGTAGATTTAAAAACGGTGTACATTGGTGTCTATAATCTATCTGATAATTAGTAGATATTGAGGCCCACAAAAACGGGATTTTTTTTTTTTTTAATCAACTAGTCGACCAGTACCAACGAGGTCAACTAGTGGTTTTACTAGTCGACTATTAAACTAGTCGACTAGTTGGTTAATGCCCTAATGTACTATGATGTGCTATGACTACATACAATGCAATTATTGTGCTGTCTACAGCCAAAATGAGCAGCTGTCAATCACCTAGCAGCTGTCAATCACCTAGCAGCTGTCAATCACCAAGCAGCTGTCAATCACCAAGCAGCTGTCACTCATCAAGCAGCTGTCAATCACCTAGCAGCTGTCAATCACCAAGCAGCTGTCAATCATCAAGCAGCTGTCAATCACCTAGCAGCTGTCAATCACCTAGCAGCTGTCAATCACCTAGCAGCTGTCCAGATCTATTTCTGATGATGAATTGAGGACACAGTAACCTAGCTTAATGTTAACTCTACTGATGATGAATTGAGGACACAGTAACCTAGCTTAATGTTAACTCTACTTGGGGTTAGGGTTAGGGTTACGCACTACGAGCTTGTAGGTCTGCTATTTTTGAAAAATTGTGAAAATGTGCCTCAAATCTTTGAATGTATATTCTTTCTGAGTGAACGTTTTTTTTAACTCAAATCTTTGCTTCTGCATGAGAGGTTCCTGGAACAACATATTTCCAGATGGGGTCGGCGGCCAATTACAGATCATGTTTGGGGTCCTTGACATGAAATATGGAGCACCACTGGTACAGAAACATGAGGCTTTTCAGAACATTGTCACCATTTAGAAACGTCAGGCCTAAATGGGCTAAAGGTCCGAGTCCGGTTTTCGGATTTTTAGCAGCGTTTCTCCATCGGTTTTCTGAAAAACGCGCCCAGTGTGCAACCACCTTTAATGTTTCATTACGTTTTGGCAGAAATAACAGATCATGGAGCTCACAGCGCCTGTGAGCTCACAGCGCCGGTGAGCTCACAGGCGCTGTGAGCTCACAGCGCCTGTGAGCTCACAGCGCCTGTGAGCTCACAGCGCCTGTGAGCTCACAGCGCTCACAGCCATTTTTACTTTTTGAATTTTTAACTATACAAAGTAATGTCTTTGCATATTTAAGTTGTTTTGTCATGTCTGCCCTGTGCAATTATTTATTACGAAGCCTTAAAGGCAATCTGAAATGTCCAATGTTCAGCCAAACAAACAATGAATCAACTTAAACTAAAATATCATGTCATCTTTAAGTGTCCAGTCTGCCTTTTAGCCATGATGACCTGTCACTTAAAGCTTTTTACCACCATTTTAAACTTATAATATACAAGATATACCAGATCTACAAGCTCGCAGCGTAGAAACATGGTGAAAAGACCAGATCTACAAGCTCGCAGCGTAGAAACATGGTGAAAAGACCAGATCTACAAGCTCGCAGCGTAGAAACATGGTGAAAAGACCAGATCTACAAGCTCGCAGCGTAGAAACATGGTGAAAACGTGTGCAAATCTTTGAATATACTTGTATCCTTTCACAGTGAACAGTGAACCAGACAGAAGCCCTGGAGCTAGACATATTCAGATGGGGCCAAATAGATATAATGCTTTTGTCTGAGTTTGAGCACCACTGATATAGAAACATGTTTGTTTTAAAGAAAACTGTCATGATTTAAAAGACATTAGAATCTATTCTGGTCTATAATGGGTTAAAGTAAGTGTCCAGTCGTCCTGCTACTGGCTGGAACATTATGTAACAATGTGACACAATGTATCATTTTAACACCATTTAACACAATGTGACACAATGTATCATTTTAACAGCATTTAACACAATGTGACACAATGTATCATTTTAACAGCATTTAGTATCATTTTAACACCATTTAACACAATATGACACAATGTATCATTTGAACACAATATGACACAATGTATCATTTGAACACAATGTGACACAATGTATCCATGTGACGTCATTTTAACACAATGTGACACAATGTGTCTACTGCCAGTATGTACACCGTGTTCTTTACTCTAGTAAAAGTATCAGTATGTGTAGAAATACTTAAAAAGTCCTGTAGACAACATTTGGAAGCCAGCCAAAGCAGTGGTGAGTGACAGGTGGAGTAAAAAGAGAGTACTTTAAGTACACCTAGAATACTTTTACTTGTCTATCTTTACCTCGGCCAGGTCATTGAGTAAAAGTACTTATATGGTGTATACCGGTACTTTAGTGAAAAAGTACTTGTCTATCTTTACCTGGTGCAGTTGAATGAGTACTTGTAGCTGTGTGTACTGTAGTATTAGTATAAGTACTTTGTACTGTACCTGGTGCAGTTGAATGAGTACTTGTATGTGTAGTATTAAATAAGTACTTTGTACTAACTGTACCTGGTGCAGTTCATTGAAGAGTCGTGTCCAACAAAACGACGTCACGTCACAAAAGCAGCTTTTTACTCCTTTAATCTTCCCCCGGTGACTTCACGGATGGCGGCGGCTCGTCGTCATGAAGGTTATGTTTTAAAAAGTGTTGATAAAAAGTGTTTTTAGAGTTTAATCTAAATGTTATAAATGATTTAATGTTTAATGTTTCAGCGCTCTGACGCACCACGCCTCCCGCAAACACACCACTCTTACACAGAGCCCAGGGGTTGCCACGTTTAGACACAAAACAAGCGTAGTGGGACCCCATGAGAGAAGATTGTTACGGATCTCAAACCGATTGATTCTCAACCCGTTTCATTTCAAGGACCCTCAGTTTGACATGCATTAGTCTACGGACCCCCATTTAATGGCATTTATATCTCTGAGACCCCCAATTTATATTGTAAAATCAATGTTAATTTAACTCTGAGAGTGTACAAATTATTTCGCTGGGGACCCCCTGGAACTCCCTCAAGGACCCCTGGGGGTCCCCGGACCCCACTTTGGGAACCACTTACGCAACCTCTTCATAGTATTAGTCAGTGTTTAATTATGACTCCACATCCATTATTATGTTTAATTATGACTAAATATTATACATTTATATATATATATATACATGTAAGTATAGCCACGTTTCTTCTCTTCTTGGGAACTATTTTATTTCACATCAGAACATTGTAACGACCATAGATACATATTAGACTTATCGACTAGACATTAGACATATTTATCATATTATTAACCTGACTCCATGCAGTCACAGTTCACTATATGCCACCAAAATGTGGAACGCCCTACCAACAGTCATTAAGACATGCGAATCCCTTGACTCCTTCAAAACCGCTCTCAAAGGGCACCTACGGACGGCTGCAATTCGAAACTGGCCCCCGTAAAATCTGAATCCCCCCCCTTCCCCTCACTGTATATGTTTCTTTTACCTTTTTACCTCCATTATGATGAATTCCTGTTCTGTTCTTTGTCTATATAGAAGTGTCTATTTGTACGTCTCTAAATGTTTTGATGAATTGAACATGGTGGACCCTCTTGTAAACAAGTGTAATGCTTAATTGGGTCGTCCACTCACAGTTAACAGCCTTTGTATTGAGTTTGTGCTTGAAATGTACTGTAATTCTGCAAACTGTTAATACATTTTTCAATCAATCAATCAATCAAAGGTGCTTATGAAATGAAATCTATATTTACCCAGGGTATCTGGGCTAAGCTCAAGAACTTGTTTCCAGCCAGGCCCTGCTCATAGAACACATTTCATCGTAGTGGTTCAATGCCTTGTTCAAGGGCACTTCAGCGGTGGTAATTTTAACGTGTCGGACGGCTGATTGGAACTAGGAACCTTCCGGTATCAAGACCGCGCCGCTATCCGTTCGGCCACCACTGCCACTTATCTGTGCTCATTCTGCAAACTTCAATGAATCAATGAATGAATGAATGAATGAATCAATAAATTAATGAATCAATAAATCAATCAATCAATCAATCAATCAATCAATCAATCAATCAATCAATTTACAAGCACAGGGAAAAAAACAAAGCCCAAGGTTGCTTATAATAAGCGGACATGGCAACCCTGAGCACTGTTCAAACTGGTTTAGTTACTCCACTGCGCCCCCTACCGACCTGCTCTACCATGGTGGTATGGTGAGGACAAGAGTCTCGCGAGACTACCATGGTGGGATGGACCACAGAAGAGCTGACCACCACTCAACCTTCCGGTCTTCACTTCACAATAAAAGGTAGACTAGGGTAGCCCGTGTTTAAAGTCACGTAGAGAGAGAGAGAGCGAGAGAGAGAGAGAGAGAGAGAGACCTTTATTTAATTCCTATTTATATCCAATATTTATTTGTAAATACATTGTTCTGTTTTGATTGTCTTGTTCCACTTCTGCTTTGGCAATGTAAATGTACGTTTTCTCATGCCAAGAGAGAGAGAGAGAGAGAGAGAGAGAGAGAGAGAGAGAGAGAGAGAGAGAGAGAGAGCTAGAGAGAGAGAGAGAGAGAGAGAGAGAGAGAGCGAGAGAGAGAGCTAGAGAGAGTGTGAGAGAGAGAGAGAGAGCTAGAGAGAGAGAGAGTGAGAGAGAGAGAGCCAGAGAGAGTGTGAGAGAGAGAGAGAGCTAGAGAGAGAGAGAGAGAGAGAGAGAGCTAGAGAGAGAGAGAGAGAGAGCTAGAGAGAGAGAGAGAGTGTGAGAGAGAGCTAGAGAGAGAGAGAGAGAGTGATGCTGCTAAAAAAAAATCATATTTGTATATTAAAGCTACAGATAGATCTGTTTTTATAATTAAATAGACTAATAGATGTTTTTATATTAAATAGACTAATAGATCTGTCTTTATATTAAATAGACTAATAGATGTTTCCATTTGTGTTCATTGCGTTATCATCTTCTGTAGGGACCTTAGAGTATATATATTCTATGGTTTGATGAATTGAACATGGTGGACCCTCTTGTAAACAAGTGTAATGCTTAATTGGGTCGTCCACTCACAGTTAACAGTCTTTGTATTGAGTTTGTGCTTGAAATGTACTGTAATTCTGCAAACTGTTAATACATATTTCAGACGTGCAGAGAGAGTTAGAGCTCTGGAACGAAGTGGGTTTAGAGAGTGGTGAGAGTGCGCCATCTGGTGGCATGTGGAGAAACAGCAACATCCTCTGTAATAATAATATTGTGCTTTATTAACTTGTTGACTTCACTTTGGTTACATTAACTCACAGCCAGGCTGTTGTCTTCACTTTGGTTACATTAGGATGCATAAAAAAACAACATCAACAACATAATAATAATCCTTAGAAATAACAACAGGTAAAAACAAATAAGTGCTTATTGAAGCTGTGCAATAACAAGAAATACTGTTCAATTACAAGATAAAACAATAACAAGAAATACTGTTCAATTACAAGATACACAATAACAAGAAATACTGTTCAATTACAAGATACACAATAACAAGAAATACTGTTCAATTACAAGATACACAATAACAAGAAATACTGTTCAATTGCAAGATACACAATAACAAGAAATACTGTTCAATTGCAAGATACACACAAACAACTCACAAGCAAAACAAAAACACATTTCCAACAAGACAAGAATAAAGCATTGTGTAAAGTGTATAACATCATTACTACGTTAACATTGTGTAAGGTGTATATTGGTTAACGTCATTTATAATGTTTACAAAGCATTCACTAAGTGCTGCAACAACATTATGGCATTATATTCCTTTCTGGCTTTCTTTCTCATCACAGTTGAAACAATTAAAATAAACATTGTACCATGAGCATACTGTACTAATAACATGATATAATATACACATTGTACCATGAGCATACTGTACTATTAACATGATATAATATACACATTGTACCATGAGAGTACTGTACTATTAACATGATATAATATACACATTGTATCATGAGAGTACTGTACTATTAACATGATATAACATACACATTGTACCATGAGAGTAATGTACTATTAACATGATATAACATACACATTGTACCATGAGCATACTGTACTATTAACATGATATAATATACACATTGTACCATGAGAGTACTGTACTATTAACATGATATAATATACACATTGTACCATGAGCGTACTGTACTATTAACATGATATAATATACACATTGTACCATGAGAGTACTGTACTATTAACATGATATAATATACACATTGTACCATGAGCGTACTGTACTAATATCATGATATAATATACACATTGTACCATGAGCATACTGTACTATTAACATGATATAATATACACATTGTACCATGAGCATACTGTACTATTACCATGATATAACATACACATTGTACCATGAGAGTACTGTACTATTACCATGATATAACATACACATTGTACCATGAGAGTACTGTACTATTACCATGATATAATATACACATTGTACCATGAGAGTACTGTACTATTAACATGATATAATATACACATTGTACCATGAGAGTACTGTACTATTAACATGATATAATATACACATTGTACCATGAGCATACTGTACTATTAACATGATATAACATACACATTGTACCATGAGAGTACTGTACTTTTAACATGATATAACATACACATTGTACCATGAGAGTACTGTACTATTAACATGATATAACATACACATTGTACCATGAGAGTACTGTACTTTTAACATGATATAACATACACATTGTACCATGAGCATACTGTACTATTAACATGGTATAATATACACATTGTACCATGAGAGTACTGTACTATTACCATGGTATTAATACTGATACTGAAATACTGAAACACTATCAGAGAACTGTGGCTGGGACTCAATTAAAATAATAATAATCTAATTAATTAGATGCTTTGCCTTTCATTAGTTGAAATTAATCACGTTACAATATAATCAATATTTGACCTGAGAAGCAATTCCTTTTCAATTAAAAACAGATTTTTTTGGCACACGAGTGAGGTTTATAAATGTAAATGTAAATTTCCCATCATGCACTGGGCCAAGCAAAGCTGTCCGACGGGCTTCCTCTCGCACTGGGGTTGGTCGTCTCCGAGTGGAAAAGTAAGAGAGTGGTGACACGCTTTGATCTCACCGCAAAGCGGGTGCCTATGGGCTAAAGTTCCACACATAGGAACTATCCCATTGAGACAACGCGGGGTGCTATGGGCTATAGTTCCACACATTGGAACTATCCCATTGAGACAACGCGGGGTGCCTATGGGCTAAAGTTCCACACATTGGAACTACAAAGCGGGGTGCCTATGGGCTAAAGTTCCACACATTGGAACTATCCCATTGAGACAAAGCGGGGTCCCTATGGGCTAAAGTTCCACACATTGGAACTATCCCATTGAGACAAAGCGGGGTGCCTATGGGCTAAAGTTCCACACATTGGAACTATCCCATTGAGACAAAGCGGGGTGCCTATGGGCTAAAGTTCCACACATTGGAACTATCCCATTGAGACAAAGCGGGGTCCCTATGGGCTAAAGTTCCACACATTGGAACTATCCCATTGAGACAAAGCGGGGTGCCTATGGGCTATAGTTCCACACATTGGAACTATCCCATTGAGACAAAGCGGGGTCCCTATGGGCTAAAGTTCCACACATTGGAACTATCCCATTGAGACAACGCGGGGTGCTATGGGCTATAGTTCCACACATTGGAACTATCCCATTGAGACAACGCGGTGTGCTATGGGCTATAGTTCCACACATTGGAACTATCCCATTGAGACAAAGCGGGGTGCTACAGGCTATAGTTCCACACATTGGAACTATCCCATTGAGACAAAGCGGGGTCCCTATGGGCTAAAGTTCCACACATTGGAACTATCCCATTGAGACAACGCGGGGTGCCTATGGGCTAAAGTTCCACACATTGGAACTATCCCATTGAGACAACGCGGGGTGCTTATGGGCTAAAGTTCCACACATTGGAACTATCCCATTGAGACATGATGAATTCCTGTTCTGTCCTTTGTCTATATAGAAGTGTCTATTTGTATGTCTCTAAATGTTTTTGATGAATTGAACATGGTGGACCCTATTGGAAACAAGTGTAATGCTTAATTGGGTCGTCCACTCACAGTTAACAGCCTTTGTATTGAGTTTGTGCTTGAAATGTACTGTAATTCTGCAAACTGTTAATAAATATTTCAATCAATCAATCAATCAATCAATCAAAAGCGGGGTGCTACGAGCTATAGTTCCACACATTGGAACTATCCCATTGAGACAACGCGGGGTGCCTATGGGCTATAGTTCCACACATTGGAACTATCCCATTGAGACAAAGCGGGGTGCTACGGGCTATAGTTCCACACATTGGAACTATCCCATTGAGACAACGTGGGGTGCCTATGGGCTATAGTTCCACACATTGGAACTATCCCATTGAGACAACGCGGGGTGCCTATGGGCTATAGTTCCACACATTGGAACTATCCCATTGAGACAACGCGGGGTGCCTATGGGCTATAGTTCCACACATTGGAACTATCCCATTGAGACAACGCGGGGTGCTATGGGCTAGTTAAGCTTCACAATCATTTAACCATATTCTATACTTTGGCTGTTTAAAATACTGTGCAAACCTTTGAAAAAAAAAGAATATATATAAAGTGTTTTTATGTTCGTTTAAGAAATGTGTGCTTCTGTTAATAAAGTTGTGATTATTTAAAACTGAGAGTGGATTGGTTGATGTAGACTTCACTGGAGTGATGACATCATCACTCTGCGTCAGCGTCGGAGCGACCTCATTGGTTGCTGTGGTTCATTGGAGCCAGAGTAATCTAGTAAGAGAGTAGCGACACTAGCGTTGACTCCCATTGTAACAATGGAATGAGGAAGTGCTCATTCTATCTCAATGGGATAGTTCCAATGTGTGGAACTATAGCACATAGGCACCCGCCTTGTCTCAATGGGATAGTTCCAATGTGTGGAACTATAGCCCATAGGCACCCCGCTTTGTCTCAATGGGATAGTTCCAATGTGTGGAACTATAGCCCATAGGCACCCCGCGTTGTCTCAATGGGATAGTTCCAATGTGTGGAACTATAGCCCATAGGCACCCCGCGTTGTCTCAATGGGATAGTTCCAATGTGTGGAACTATAGCCCATAGGCACCCCGCTTTGTCTCAATGGGATAGTTCCAATGTGTGGAACTATAGCCCATAGCACCCCGCTTTGTCTCAATGGGATAGTTCCAATGTGTGGAACTATAGCCCATAGGCACCCCGCATTGTCTCAATGGGATAGTTCCAATGTGTGGAACTATAGCCCATAGGCACCCGCTTTGCGGCGAGGTCAAAGCGTGTCGCTACTCTCCTACTCTACACTCTGATTGGAGCGACCTCATTGGCCGATGCAGTTCATTGGAGCATCCTGATTGGTTGAAGCACATTATTTACAAGGCCGGAAGTCAAGCGGAAGTGCGGAAGGCACGCTGCCACTCAAGTGACTAAGACCCGCCCCCACCTGCCTCTGATTGGCCTACTGAACTAAGACCCGCCCCCACCTGCCTCTGATTGGCCTACCGAACCATGGATCACTTTCTCATTAGCGCTACAGCGCCCTCTACAGACAGATTAATGTGTCTATAGACAGATATTGACCAGTTATCGGTCCAGGTCGTGGATAAGGTTATCAAAGTCCTTCAGACTCAGTCTGCAGCGCCCTCTACAGACAGATATTAACGTGTCTCATTAGCGCCCCCTACAGACAGATATTGACCAGTTCTCTGTCCAGGTCGTGTATCAACGCGTCGAAGTCCTTCAGACTCAGTCTGCAGCTGAACGGAGCGTCAAAGTCCAGGAAGTCGTCGACGTACGACGTCCATCCTTCCTTCTTCTGCTCTTCCTCCTCCTCGTCTTCATCACTCCCTACACGCACACACGCACGCACCCACACGCACAGACGCACGCACCCACACACGCACACGCCACGCACGCACGCACGCACGCACGCACGCACGCACACAGACGCACACACGCACGCACGCACCCACACGCACAGACGCACGCACCCACACACGCACACGCCACGCACGCACGCATGCACGCACGCACACAGACGCACACACGCACGCACGCACACACACAGACACACGCACACACACAGACGCACGCACTCACACACACAGATGCACGCACGCACACACACAGACGCACGCACGCACGCACACACAGACGCACGCACGCACACACACAGACGCACGCACGCACGCACACACACAGACGCACGCACACACACAGACGCACGCACGCACGCACGCACGCACACACACAGACGCAAGCACACACACAGACGCACACACACACACAGACGCACGCACACACACAGCAGAGTTACTGTCATAAACACACAGTGGTGGAAAAAGTACTAAAATGTTTTGCTGAACTAATCTGATTACAGTAACTAATCACCACGGTAACTAATCTGATTACAGTAACTAATCACCACGGTAACTAATCTGATTACAGTAACTAATCACCACGGTAACTAATCTGATTACAGTAACTAATCACCACGGTAACTAATCTGATTACAGTAACTAATCACCACGGTAACTAATCTGATTACAGTAACTAATCACCACGGTAACTAATCTGATTACAGTAACTAATCACCACGGTAACTAATCTGATTACAGTAACTAATCACCACGGTAACTAATCTGATTACAGTAACTAATCACCACGGTAACTAATCTGATTACAGTAACTAATCACCACGGTAACTAATCTGATTACAGTAACTAATCACCACGGTAACTAGTCTCTGATTGGTCGCCACGGTTACCTCCTTCACTTTCGCTCCCTGCCACCTCGTCATAGTCCGCTTCCTGTCCGGACAGGAAGTCCCGTCCACATACACTCCAGTCGCCAGCGTAGCGGTTGATTGGCGGAGAGCTGTCCAATCGAGCCGGACGGCCACGCCCCCTCCGCGACACCACCGCCTCCTCCGGGGGAGGGAGAGCCAATCGCAGCGCAGCACGCCTCTGCTGCCCCGTGGGGTTATGGGTAATGAGAGGAGGGGGAGGGGAGGGAGGGGGGGAGGGGAGAGGGTCGTCTCGGTGCGTTGGTTGTCCGACAGGAACTGAAACAATAATAATATTAATCGTTAATAAAGTGAGAAAAACCCGAGGAATAACGTGTTCCTTCCACTCGCTACGTCCAACCGGGGAAACTCCCCCTGGTGGAGGGGAAAGGAACTGGTCGGAATAACATGTTCCTTCCACTCGCTACGTCCAACCGGGGAAACTCCCCCTGGTGGAGGGGAAAGGAACTGGTCGGAATAACATGTTCCTTCCACTCGCTACGTCCAACCGGGGAAACTCCCCCTGGTGGAGGGGAAAGGAACTGGTCGGAATAACATGTTCCTTCCACTCGCTACGTCCAACCGGGGAAACTCCCCCTGGTGGAGGGGAAAGGAACTTGTCGGAATAACGTGTTCCTTCCACTCGCTACGTCCAACCGGGGAAACTCCCCCTGGTGGAGGGGAAAGGAACTGGTCGGAATAACGTGTTCCTTTCACTCGCTACGTCCAACCAGGTTGGCAGAGGAAGTGTAGCATCCAGGATTACAGCTTAGACAAACCTGGTACAGAGTGGAAAAATGGGATACTGCCAGAGCTGTAGCAGGTAGTGTTAGCATGCTAACAGCTATGCTAACAGGCTAACAGAATCACCAGGCCAGAGCTGTAACAGGTAGTGTTAGCATCATGCTAACAGGATAACAAATATGCTAACAGGCTAACAGAATCAACAGGCCAGAGCTGTAACAGGTAGTGTTAGCATCATGCTAACAGGCTAACAGCTATGCTAACAGGCTAACTCACCGGGCCAGAGCTGTAACAGGTAGTGTTAGCATCATGCTAACAGGCTAGCAGCTATGCTAACAGGCTAGCTCACCAGGCCAGAACTGTAACAGGTAGTGTTAGCATCATGTTAACATGCTAACAGCTATGCTAACAGGCTAACTCACCTGGCCACAGCTGTAACAGGTAGTGTTAGCATCATGCTAACAGGCTAACTCACCTGGCCACAGCTGTAACAGGTAGTGTTAGCATCATGCTAACAGGCAGGCTAACTCACCTGGCCACAGCTGTAACAGGTAGTGTTAGCATCATGCTAACATGCTAACAGGCTAACTCACCTGGCCACAGCTGTAACAGGTAGTGTTAGCATCATGCTAACAGGCTAACTCACCTGGCCACAGCTGTAACAGGTAGTGTTAGCATCATGCTAACATGCTAACAGGCTAACTCACCTGGCCACAGCTGTAACAGGTAGTGTTAGCATCATGCTAACAGGCTAACTCACCTGGCCACAGCTGTAACAGGTAGTGCAGAGCTTCGATGTGTCGTTTAAAGTCCACCGCGCTGGCCACGCCTCCCTCGCCGTGGTCCAAGCCCCTCCCACCTCCAACTGATTGGCTGGTTGGCTGGTTGGCTCCGCCCCCCCAGAGCAGCACGGGGCCGAAGCAGACGGCCAGGTTCTGATGAGTCATCCTGTTCACGTGACTCAGCGATGACACCAGAGACAGATGGTCCAATAGGAGAGAGAGGGTGGCCTGGACACGCCCACGCACGCACGCACGCACGCATGCACACACACACACACACACACACACACACACACACACACACACACACACACACACACACACGGTTAAATGGCTGATGACGCAGAGACATCTGAACACTAGCAGAAACTAACAGAGGCAACACTGTAAATTGTAAACAATGACATCACCAGATATAGATAGTGTTTATTGTGACCTCTGACCTTCTCAGGGGGGGGCAGGCAGTCCAGCAGAGACACGGTGCTGCGACACAGCTCAGGGTCGGAGGTCAAGGTCACGGCGGGGTTAGGAGGAGGTCGTAAGGTCATGGCCTCCAGGACCACCTGGTACAGGGTCCTCGTTATCAGCGGCGAGGGCAGCTCGCGTAGGTAGTCCTTCAGAATGCCTGAACACAAAGACAACAGACAGGTAGTCCTTCAGAACATAGATATTATAAAAAATAGATGCCTCACTGGCCGTTGCAGTTCATTGGAGTGACGTGTATCCCAATGAAGGCGGAAGTGCAGTGCTGAAGGCTTTTTTTTTTAACAAATCTTTATAACAGTCATGACAATATACATTACAATACAAAACAAGACAAACAAACAAACACAAACAATAAAGTTATTAACAATACAACATCAGAGCCAGGGGGGATTAGATTACTAACAGAAAACATTAAAGAGTGAACACAAAGCAACATTTCTCCACAGCTTTCTTATTTAGAAGTGCTGAAGGTCGGCCCAGGCGGTGGCGTAACCGTCTGGGCACCCGACTGGTAATCCAGTCGCAGTGTGCCGCGGGTTCGACTCCCGAGCCCGACACGGCCTTTACTGCATGTCTTCCCCCATCTCTCTCCCGTTTCCTGTCAGCCTACTGTCTGTCCCTTCAAAAACCAATAAAAGGCGTAAGCCGCAAAAAAATATCTTAAAAAAAAAAAAAAAGTGCTGAAGGCATTTGCTGAAGGCGACAGCGTCGCTGCCCAAGTGACGTCACTCATGCGACTCCTCCATGTCTCTCGCTGTCACTCAAGTGACTACTGGCCAATCACAGCACGTCTTTTCCGGGACTTATGTTAGCTTGACAAGCTTCCGCTAATGCTTTGCAAGGAATGTCGGGGAAAATTGTGCCTTCAATGGTGACACGCGCCTCAGAGCCGGAAAGGGCGTCTACGTATATATGTCTATGCTTCAGAATGCCTGAACACAAAGACAACAGACAGGTAGTCCTTCAGAATGCCTGAACACAAAGACAACAGACAGGTAGTCCTTCAGAATACCTGAACACATGAACAATAAACACACTAGTTTAAATGGAACTCTCAGGGTCCTTTTGGGACCATTTCTTACACTCTCAGGGTCGAATTGAGTTGGTTATGGTCATGAAGTGTGGGTCATGACCGAAACAATTAGGTTGCGAATACAAGGGGCCCAAATTAGTTTTCTTCACGTGAGAGAGACTCTGAGTAGAGTCGCTGCTTAGCTGGGTTCGGGCATCTGGTTATACCTCTCGGGCTCTCCCTAGGGAGGTCCTCGAGGCCTCGAGACTCCTCCACTGGGAGGAGACCCCGGGGCAGACCAAGGACCAGATGGATTATATCTCCACTGGGAGGAGACCCCGGGGCAGACCAAGGACCAGATGGATTATATCTCCACTGGGAGGAGACCCCGGGGCAGACCAAGGACCAGATGGATTATATCTCCACTGGGAGGAGACCCCGGGGCAGACCAAGGACCAGATGGATTATATCTCCACTGGGAGGAGACCCCGGGGCAGACCAAGGACCAGATGGATTATATCTCCACTGGGAGGAGACCCCGGGGCAGACCAAGGACCAGATGGATTATATCTCCACTGGGAGGAGACCCCGGGGCAGACCAAGGACCAGATGGATTATATCTCCACTGGGAGGAGACCCCGGGGCAGACCAAGGACCAGATGGATTACATCTCCACTGGGAGGAGACCCCGGGGCAGACCAAGGACCAGATGGATTACATCTCCACTGGGAGGAGACCCCGGGGCAGACCAAGGACCAGATGGATTACATCTCCACTGGGAGGAGACCCCGGGGCAGACCAAGGACCAGATGGATTATATCTCCACTGGGAGGAGACCCCGGGGCAGACCAAGGACCAGATGGATTACATCTCCACTGGGAGGAGACCCCGGGGCAGACCAACATGTCCCAGATGGCATGTTTGGTCAAAACAAGGTTTATTCCGGCCCACAGCCAACTCTGTGTTTCCTTCTATCAGACTCTGTTGGCTCCGTTTGATAAACAGGAAGTGACATCGTCCAACACTCTAACATAAGATCAAGACCGGAAGTCTGGGAATTTGGATTTTCAAAATAAGAGCTGAACAGGGAAAAATGCTGGCGTGAATTATATCACAATTTATCAATAAATGCTGGCGGACTTTGGGTTAATGATTAACCCCTTGCATACTGACCTGTGACCACGTTGATGTCAGGGTACAGTTCCTCACTCAGACTCACGGCGGCGCTGTTCCTCTCGAACCAATCCCTGAGCTCCTTCTTCACGGCAGCCGAACCGCACAGCCGGTACAGCCCCACCACCTGTCAATCACACAGAAGACACACCCACCACCTGTCAATCACACAGAAGACACACCCACCACCTGTCAATCACACAGAAGACACACCCACCACCTGTCAATCACACATAAGACACACCCACCACCTGTCAATCACAGGGAGAAGACACACCCACCACCTGTCAATCACAGGGAGAAGACACACCCACCACCTGTCAATCACAGGGAGAAGACACACCCACCACCTGTCAATCACAGGGAGAAAACACACCCACCACCTGTCAATCACATTGATTGATTGATTGATTGATTGATTGATTGATTGAATGTGTAGCTGTCTCGACATCACAGTGTTTTAGGTATCGAGCACCAAAGTCTGACGTCAATATCGGTAGAGGGTGCTAAGTCCACTGGAGGGCGCAAATCAGGTTCATGTACTTTTTATTTGCATTGTAATCCCCATAGGGGGGGATTTTAGAACTCCTCATATAAGAACTGTGTTTGATAAATAAACATGTCATCCCGGCCGTTTCACTCATACGGATATGAAGAATCAATGACTGAGAGAAAACGCTAATGTTACTGCTGCTGAATTAGTTACATTTTCACTAGAAACCCAAACTGTTTTGGACCAGGTACCCCTTTTGGGGTCATGACCTGACGAAGATGTAATTGACACATCGAAACGTTGTCACTTTTTACCTGCACCCTGATATAATAAAATAAGGGCCTAAATCGTCTGAGCTGCTCCAGTGCCTTCTTGTTCGCATGACTGACTGACTGTCATAAACGATACAGAGACATCTCCCTGACAATATAACGATACAGAGACACCTCCCTGACAATATAATGATACAGAGACACCTCCCTGACAATATAACGATACAGAGACACCTCCCTGACAATATAACGATACAGAGACACCTCCCTGACAATATAACGATACAGAGACACCTCCCTGACAATATAATGATACAGAGACACCTCCCTGACAATATAACGATACAGAGACACCTCCCTGACAATATAACGATACAGAGACACCTCCCTGACAATATAACGATACAGAGACACCTCCCTGACAATATAACGATACAGAGACACCTCCCTGACAATATAACGATACAGAGACACCTCCCTGACAATATAACGATACAGAGACACCTCCCTGACAATATAGACACCTCCCTGACAATATAACGATACAGAGACACCTCCCTGACAATATAGACACCTCCCTGACAATATAACGATACAGAGACACCTCCCTGACAATATAGACACCTCCCTGACAATATAACGATACAGAGACACCTCCCTGACAATATAACGATACAGAGACACCTCCCCGACAATAACGCAGAGACAGCTTGTTTATTTTTTTACGCTTACAGTATATGAAACTATTTTAAGATGAGGCCATGTTATTCTCCATAGAGAAATTACTTCCGTGAACCAGGCAGAACCAGGGGAATCGAGGGGATGAGCGAGTGTACGTCAGGATTTCGGCGCTCTATGCAGACAGACAGGTACCTTCAGTCCTCTCCTCTCTATCTCCTCCACAGCCTTCTGGATCAGAATGGGCACGGTGGACACACTTCCTTCTCTCTCCACCAGGAGGTGCAGTTCCACTCCAAACACACTGGAAGACGCATCACTGCTGCACTGTACACACACGCACGCACACACACACGCACGCACGGACGCACGCACACACACACACACACACACACACACACACACATACATAATATAAGAACACATTGAGCTGTATTTGGGTAAAGTGATGTACAAGTCACTCTGCTAAATCCATCCATCTTCAACCGCTTATCCGTAGTCGGGTTCGCGGGGTCAGTATTGTGGGCGTGTCCTACCTGAGGCAGTATTGTGGGCGTGTCCTACCTTAGGCAGTATTGTGGGCGTGTCCCATTGCTCCTGGAGTGACAGCTTGATGTACAGCAGACCTCTGGGCTCCAACTTCACACACAGCTGTTGACCTCGACACGCTGAGAGACAGACAGGCAGACAGACAGGCTGAGAGACAGACAGGCAGACAGACAGGCTGTCTGTCCCCTAGGGTAGGTACCCTCACATGTTCTCCCCGTGTCCCCTAGGGTAGGTACCCTCACATGTTCTCCCCGTGTCCCCTAGGGTAGGTACCCTCACATGTTCTCCCCGTGTCCCCTAGGGTAGGTACCCTCACATGTTCTCCCCGTGTCCCCTAGGATAGATACCCTCACATGTTCTCCCCGTGTCCCCTAGGGTAGGTACCCTCACATGTTCCCCCCGTGTCCCCTAGGGTAGGTACCCTCACATGTTCTCCCCGTGTCCCCTAGGGTAGGTACCCTAAAAAAAAATATGCAGTAATCCTGGTCTCTATACTGCCTCCCCCTGGTCAGCCGGGGCGCCTGATGGAGGGGAAAGGAACTGGTCGGAATAACGTGTTCCTTCCACTCGCTACGTCCGGCCGGGGAAATTCCCCCCTGTCAGGTGAAAAGAAGCAGCTTGGACTCCTCATGCATAGAAGGAAGCATGAGGTCAGTCCGCTGCCCCCCCCAGGTTGGCAGAGGAAGTGCAGCGCCCAGGATTACATTAGATAATTTACACTGGGTGAAAAAAATGGGTTACAAAATCGTAGGATAAAAATATATTAAAATCAAAATAATTTATAGAGATTAAACACCTGAACGAGTTTAAGAATTAACGCTCGCCGCTCGGCAGTTCTGGAGTACACAATTCATCCACCAGATGGCGGTGATGGCATAAAAGGTGGACTGTACCTTTAAACAGAGGAGGGATGCAGACTCCGCCCAGGCCACACACTCTGTTTCTGGTTGGTCCACAGCTCGAGGGGGCGGGGCTACCCGATGAGGAAGTATGGCTTTGATTGGTGCCAGGGGCTGTGACGCCAACCAATCCCTGTGGGCAGACTGTGAGACAGACAGACAGACAGACAGACAGACAGACAGACAGACAGACAGACAGACAGACAGACAGACAGACAGACAGACAGACAGACAGACAGACAGACAGAATTATTAGTATTAATATTATCATCTCGGCCCCTCTCAATGCATATTGCCCCAGGGGGCAGATACAGTCTGGCCCCTCTCAATGCATATTGCCCCATGGGGCAGATACAGTCTGGCCCCTCTCAATGCATATTGCCCCATGGGGCAGATACAGTCTGGCCCCTCTCAATGCATATTGCCCCAG
>NW_027637297.1:591397-601397 GCF_951216825.1 Electrona antarctica
TGGATCAGCACAGGTCTCCTCCAGGTCTGGATCAACACAGGTCTCCTCCAGGTCTCCTCCAGGTCTGGATCAACACAGGTCTCCTCCAGGTCTCCTCCAGGTCTGGATCAACACAGGTCTCCTCCAGGTCTGGATCAACACAGGTCTCCTCCAGGTCTGGATCAACACAGGTCTCCTCCAGGTCTGGATCAACACAGGTCTCCTCCAGGTCTGGATCAACACAGGTCTCCTCCAGGCCTGGATCAACACAGGTCTCCTCCAGGTCTGGATCAACACAGGTCTCCTCCAGGTCTGGATCAACACAGGTCTCCTCCAGGTCTGGATCAACACAGGTCTCCTCCAGGTCTGGATCAACACAGGTCTCCTCCAGGTCTGGATCAACACAGGTCTCCTCCAGGCCTGGATCAACACAGGTCTCCTCCAGGTCTGGATCAACACAGGTCTCCTCCAGGCCTGGATCAACACAGGTCTCCTCCAGGCCTGGATCAACACAGGTCTCCTCCAGGTCTGGATCAACACAGGTCTCCTCCAGGTCTCCTCCAGGTCTGGATCAACACAGGTCTCCTCCAGGCCTGGATCAACACAGGTCTCCTCCAGGCCTGGATCAACACAGGTCTCCTCCAGGTCTGGATCAACACAGGTCTCCTCCAGGCCTGGATCAACACAGGTCTCCTCCAGGTCTGGATCAACACAGGTCTCCTCCAGGTCTGGATCAACACAGGTCTCCTCCAGGCCTGGATCAACACAGGTCTCCTCCAGGTCTGGATCAACACAGGTCTCCTCCAGGTCTGGATCAACACAGGTCTCCTCCAGGTCTGGATCAACACAGGTCTCCTCCAGGCCTGGATCAACACAGGTCTCCTCCAGGTCTGGATCAACACAGGTCTCCTCCAGGCCTGGATCAACACAGGTCTCCTCCAGGCCTGGATCAACACAGGTCTCCTCCAGGTCTGGATCAACACAGGTCTCCTCCAGGTCTCCTCCAGGTCTGGATCAACACAGGTCTCCTCCAGGCCTGGATCAACACAGGTCTCCTCCAGGCCTGGATCAACACAGGTCTCCTCCAGGTCTGGATCAACACAGGTCTCCTCCAGGCCTGGATCAACACAGGTCTCCTCCAGGTCTGGATCAACACAGGTCTCCTCCAGGTCTGGATCAACACAGGTCTCCTCCAGGTCTGGATCAACACAGGTCTCCTCCAGGTCTGGATCAACACAGGTCTCCTCCAGGTCTCCTCCAGGTCTGGATCAACACAGGTCTCCTCCAGGCCTGGATCAACACAGGTCTCCTCCAGGCCTGGATCAACACAGGTCTCCTCCAGGTCTGGATCAACACAGGTCTCCTCCAGGCCTGGATCAACACAGGTCTCCTCCAGGTCTCCTCCAGGTCTGGATCAACACAGGTCTCCTCCAGGCCTGGATCAACACAGGTCTCCTCCAGGCCTGGATCAACACAGGTCTCCTCCAGGTCTGGATCAACACAGGTCTCCTCCAGGCCTGGATCAACACAGGTCTCCTCCAGGTCTGGATCAACACAGGTCTCCTCCAGGTCTGGATCAACACAGGTCTCCTCCAGGTCTGGATCAACACAGGTCTCCTCCAGGTCTGGATCAACACAGGTCTCCTCCAGGTCTCCTCCAGGTCTGGATCAACACAGGTCTCCTCCAGGCCTGGATCAACACAGGTCTCCTCCAGGCCTGGATCAACACAGGTCTCCTCCAGGTCTGGATCAACACAGGTCTCCTCCAGGCCTGGATCAACACAGGTCTCCTCCAGGTCTGGATCAACACAGGTCTCCTCCAGGTCTGGATCAACACAGGTCTCCTCCAGGTCTGGATCAACACAGGTCTCCTCCAGGTCTGGATCAACACAGGTCTCCTCCAGGCCTGGATCAACACAGGTCTCCTCCAGGCCTGGATCAACACAGGTCTCCTCCAGGTCTGGATCAACACAGGTCTCCTCCAGGCCTGGATCAACACAGGTCTCCTCCAGGTCTGGATCAACACAGGTCTCCTCCAGGTCTGGATCAACACAGGTCTCCTCCAGGTCTGGATCAACACAGGTCTCCTCCAGGTCTCCTCCAGGTCTGGATCAACACAGGTCTCCTCCAGGCCTGGATCAACACAGGTCTCCTCCAGGCCTGGATCAACACAGGTCTCCTCCAGGTCTGGATCAACACAGGTCTCCTCCAGGCCTGGATCAACACAGGTCTCCTCCAGGTCTGGATCAACACAGGTCTCCTCCAGGTCTGGATCAACACAGGTCTCCTCCAGGCCTGGATCAACACAGGTCTCCTCCAGGTCTGGATCAACACAGGTCTCCTCCAGGTCTGGATCAACACAGGTCTCCTCCAGGTCTGGATCAACACAGGTCTCCTCCAGGCCTGGATCAACACAGGTCTCCTCCAGGTCTGGATCAACACAGGTCTCCTCCAGGCCTGGATCAACACAGGTCTCCTCCAGGCCTGGATCAACACAGGTCTCCTCCAGGTCTGGATCAACACAGGTCTCCTCCAGGTCTCCTCCAGGTCTGGATCAACACAGGTCTCCTCCAGGCCTGGATCAACACAGGTCTCCTCCAGGCCTGGATCAACACAGGTCTCCTCCAGGTCTGGATCAACACAGGTCTCCTCCAGGCCTGGATCAACACAGGTCTCCTCCAGGTCTGGATCAACACAGGTCTCCTCCAGGTCTGGATCAACACAGGTCTCCTCCAGGTCTGGATCAACACAGGTCTCCTCCAGGTCTGGATCAACACAGGTCTCCTCCAGGTCTCCTCCAGGTCTGGATCAACACAGGTCTCCTCCAGGCCTGGATCAACACAGGTCTCCTCCAGGCCTGGATCAACACAGGTCTCCTCCAGGTCTGGATCAACACAGGTCTCCTCCAGGCCTGGATCAACACAGGTCTCCTCCAGGTCTCCTCCAGGTCTGGATCAACACAGGTCTCCTCCAGGCCTGGATCAACACAGGTCTCCTCCAGGCCTGGATCAACACAGGTCTCCTCCAGGTCTGGATCAACACAGGTCTCCTCCAGGCCTGGATCAACACAGGTCTCCTCCAGGTCTGGATCAACACAGGTCTCCTCCAGGTCTGGATCAACACAGGTCTCCTCCAGGTCTGGATCAACACAGGTCTCCTCCAGGTCTGGATCAACACAGGTCTCCTCCAGGTCTCCTCCAGGTCTGGATCAACACAGGTCTCCTCCAGGCCTGGATCAACACAGGTCTCCTCCAGGCCTGGATCAACACAGGTCTCCTCCAGGTCTGGATCAACACAGGTCTCCTCCAGGCCTGGATCAACACAGGTCTCCTCCAGGTCTGGATCAACACAGGTCTCCTCCAGGTCTGGATCAACACAGGTCTCCTCCAGGTCTGGATCAACACAGGTCTCCTCCAGGTCTGGATCAACACAGGTCTCCTCCAGGTCTGGATCAACACAGGTCTCCTCCAGGCCTGGATCAACACAGGTCTCCTCCAGGTCTGGATCAACACAGGTCTCCTCCAGGTCTGGATCAACACAGGTCTCCTCCAGGTCTGGATCAACACAGGTCTCCTCCAGGCCTGGATCAACACAGGTCTCCTCCAGGTCTGGATCAACACAGGTCTCCTCCAGGTCTGGATCAACACAGGTCTCCTCCAGGTCTGGATCAACACAGGTCTCCTCCAGGTCTGGATCAACACAGGTCTCCTCCAGGTCTGGATCAACACAGGTCTCCTCCAGGTCTGGATCAACACAGGTCTCCTCCAGGTCTGGATCAACACAGGTCTCCTCCAGGCCTGGATCAACACAGGTCTCCTCCAGGCCTGGATCAACACAGGTCTCCTCCAGGTCTGGATCAACACAGGTCTCCTCCAGGCCTGGATCAACACAGGTCTCCTCCAGGCCTGGATCAACACAGGTCTCCTCCAGGTCTGGATCAACACAGGTCTCCTCCAGGTCTGGATCAACACAGGTCTCCTCCAGGTCTGGATCAACACAGGTCTCCTCCAGGTCTGGATCAACACAGGTCTCCTCCAGGTCTGGATCAACACAGGTCTCCTCCAGGCCTGGATCAACACAGGTCTCCTCCAGGCCTGGATCAACACAGGTCTCCTCCAGGTCTGGATCAACACAGGTCTCCTCCAGGTCTGGATCAACACAGGTCTCCTCCAGGCCTGGATCAACACAGGTCTCCTCCAGGTCTGGATCAACACAGGTCTCCTCCAGGTCTGGATCAACACAGGTCTCCTCCAGGTCTGGATCAACACAGGTCTCCTCCAGGTCTGGATCAACACAGGTCTCCTCCAGGTCTGGATCAACACAGGTCTCCTCCAGGTCTGGATCAACACAGGTCTCCTCCAGGCCTGGATCAACACAGGTCTCCTCCAGGTCTGGATCAACACAGGTCTCCTCCAGGTCTGGATCAACACAGGTCTGCTCCAGGTCTGGATCAACACAGGTCTCCTCCAGGTCTGGATCAACACAGGTCTCCTCCAGGTCTGGATCAACACAGGTCTCCTCCAGGTCTGGATCAACACAGGTCTCCTCCAGGCCTGGATCAACACAGGTCTCCTCCAGGTCTGGATCAACACAGGTCTCCTCCAGGCCTGGATCAACACAGGTCTCCTCCAGGCCTGGATCAACACAGGTCTCCTCCAGGTCTGGATCAACACAGGTCTCCTCCAGGCCTGGATCAACACAGGTCTCCTCCAGGTCTGGATCAACACAGGTCTCCTCCAGGTCTGGATCAACACAGGTCTCCTCCAGGTCTGGATCAACACAGGTCTCCTCCAGGCCTGGATCAACACAGGTCTCCTCCAGGTCTGGATCAACACAGGTCTCCTCCAGGTCTGGATCAACACAGGTCTCCTCCAGGTCTGGATCAACACAGGTCTCCTCCAGGTCTGGATCAACACAGGTCTCCTCCAGGCCTGGATCAACACAGGTCTCCTCCAGGTCTGGATCAACACAGGTCTCCTCCAGGTCTGGATCAACACAGGTCTCCTCCAGGTCTGCTCTAGAGCGGCGCGACAACGCAAGCGTAAAGAAAAAGCTAAACAGAATCCAGGTCTGGTGAGTCGCGGGCGTGTGCACGAAACGAGCAACGCACGCAACAAATTCACGGGACCGCGTTCGCACCGCGACTGCTCCCCAGTGCTCAGACTGCTCCCCAGTGCTCCGACTGCTCCCCAGTGCTCCGACTGCTCCCCAGTGCTCCGACTGCTCCCCAGTGCTCCGACTGCTCCCCAGTGCCCAGACTGCTCCCCAGTGCTCAGACTGCTCCCCAGTGCTCCGACTGCTCCCCAGTGCCCAGACTGCTCCCCAGTGCTCAGACTGCTCCCCAGTGCTCCGACTGCTCCCCAGTGCCCAGACTGCTCCCCAGTGCCCAGACTGCTCCCCAGTGCCCAGACTGCTCCCCAGTGCTCAGACTGCTCCCCAGTGCCCAGACTGCTCCCCAGTGCTCAGACTGCTCCCCAGTGCTCCGACTGCTCCCCAGTGCTCAGACTGCTCCCCAGTGCTCCGACTGCTCCCCAGTGCTCAGACTGCTCCCCAGTGCTCCGAGGCAAAAACGCAGGTCTCACTGAAAACGAACTATAGGCGCATTATATCGCTTCACGTTTGAAAGGCCCTTTAGCCTAATTGGACGATGAAATGACCACATTTATTGACAATGAAACATCCCTTTAAGTAAAGAAGGTAATAAACATCCCTTTAAGTAAAGAAGGTAATAAATCGTACCTCCTTTGCCAGCGGAGCGTCCTCTGGACGACTTTCGGAGCGGCCTGACCGGAGGGGCGGAGCTATCCAGGTGATATCGGCTGATCACGTTCTGGTTGGACGAAGACGACGACGTCGACTCCGATTGGTCCTTGGCGGCCTCCTTGTTGGCGTGGCGATGCGAGCGCAGGCTCAGCTTGCGGCGGAGCTCCGGGAGCTTCTTCATCTTCAGAGACAGCCTGCGTACCGTCCCCGGGGAGCGCAGCCTGTCAATCACACTGCCTGACACGCCCCCTTTCTTCTGGGAGGAGGGGCTAGAGTCCGGAGGCGGCGGAGCTTCACACTGGACCAGCTCTGAGAGAAGAATAAAACAGCAATCACATGATAGGAGGGGCTAGCACCTCTCAACCAATCACATAGGAGGGGTTAGCACCTCTAAACCAATCACATAGGAGGGGCTAGCACCTCTAAACCAATCACATAGGAGGGGCTAGCACCTCTCGACCAATCACATAGGAGGGGCTAGCACCTCTCAACCAATCACATAGGAGGGGCTAGCACCTCAACGAGAAAGACAGAATTACCATAATGCTACGATAGAAGCTAGTTACTGTAGCATGCTATGATATAAGCTAAAGTTAGAAGCTAGTTACTGTAGCATGCTACGATAGAAGCTAAAGCTACTGTAGCATGCTACGATAGAAGCTAGTTACTGTAGCATGCTACGATAGAATCTAAAGCTACTGTAGCATGCTACGATAGAAGCTAAAGCTACTGTAGCATTCTACGATAGAAGCTAGTTACTGTAGCATGCTACGATAGAAGCTAAAGCTACTCTAGCATGCTACGATAGAAGCTGAAGCTACTGTAGCATGCTATGATAGAAGCTAGTTACTGTAGCATGGTACGATAGAAGCTAGTTACGATAGCATGCTACGATAGAAGCTAGTTACTGTAGCATGCTACGATAGAAGCTAGTTACTGTAGCATGCTACGATAGAAGCTAGTTACTGTAGCATGCTACGATAGAAGCTAGTTACTGTAGCATGCTACGATAGAAGCTAAAGCTACTGTATCAGTGATCAGTGTATCAGTCATACCCGTGTGTTCGGGGGTGATGATGTCATCAGGGGGGCGGTGCCTGATGTTGGGACTGGCTCCGCCCTTTGGACTGTCGTTGCCTTGACGATCCTTTTGCCCCGCCCCTGCTGCTGTAGCCCCTCCCCCTGGCCCTCTCTGGGGAGCTCTTATTGGACAGTCTGACGCCGACGCCGACTTGGTGGCTCCTCCTACTTCCTGGTCCCGCCTCCTCTTCCACACACTCTCCTCCTCCCTACAGAAGTAGTCACATGTTTGCATCAAAGTGCTCATCATTATGCAAAATATCAAATGATCTCCATGGTGATAACACCGCTCCTTCCCTATTGGTTGTTACCTCCTGGCAGCGTTGGCGCTATCGTCCTCCTCAGGGATGGGATTGTACCAGATGTTGTGTTCTCCTTGAGGCCGGGAGGACGCGGAGGCCTGGTCTGGAGCCTGGGCCTTTCCTGAGGACAGAACCCAGGCTCTGGAGCTCCGATCCAGGCTCTGGAGGTAGGCTCCCTGCCGGTCTCCTGGTGGCCGAATAGATAATTATAATATAAACACATTACATCATTAAGGTCCCCTGGTGGGCCAATAAACACATTACATCGTTACAGTCCCCTGGTGGCCAATAAACACATTACATCGTTACAGGCCCCTGGTGGCCAATAAACACATTACATCGTTACAGTCCCCTGGTGGCCAATAAACACATTACATCGTTACAGTCCCCTGGTGGCCAATAAACACATTACATCGTTACAGTCCCCTGGTGGCCAATAAACACATTAGATCGTTACAGTCCCCTGGTGGCCAATAAACACATTACATCGTTACAGTCCCCTGGTGGCCAATAAACACATTACATCGTTACAGTCCCCTGGTGGCCAATAAACACATTACATCGTTACAGTCCCCTGGTGGCCAATAAACACATTACATCGTTACAGGCCCCTGGTGGCCAATAAACACATTACATCGTTACAGTCCCCTGGTGGCCAATAAACACATTACATCGTTACAGGCCCCTGGTGGCCAATAAACACATTACATCATTACAGTCCCCTGGTGGCCAATAAACACATTACATCGTTACAGTCCCCTGGTGGGCCAATAGATAATATAAACACATTACATCGTTACAGGCCCCTGGTGGCCAATAAACACATTACATCGTTACAGTCCCCTGGTGGCCAATAAACACATTACATCGTTACAGTCCCCTGGTGGGCCAATAGATAATATAAACACATTACATCGTTACAGGCCCCTGGTGGCCAATAAACACATTACGTCGTTACAGGCCCCTGGTGGGCCAATAGATAATATAAACACATTACATCGTTACAGTCCCCTGGTGGCCAATAAACACATTACATCGTTACAGGCCCCTGGTGGGCCAATAGATAATAGATAATATAACTATTTCATGTCAAGGACCCCCAGAATTATCTGTATTTGGCCGCCGACCCCCATCTGAAAATATGTTGTTTCAGGGACCCCCCCCCCCCCCCCCCCTCCCCAGAAGCAAATATTTGAGTTAAAAACGTTCTGAAAGAATATATATTCAAAGATTTGCACCACATTTTCAGACAGACAGACAGACAGACAGACAGACAGGCAGGCAGGCAGGCAGGCAGGCAGGCAGGCAGGCAGACAGACAGACAGACAGACAGGCAGGCAGGCAGGCAGGCAGACAGACAGACAGACAGACAGACAGACAGACAGACAGACAGACAGACAGACAGACAGACAGACAGACAGACCACTACCTGTGTGTGTGCTGGCATCGTGCGGGGCTGCAGTTCCACCAGAGGGCAGACAGGGGGCGACGTGTTGGTCTGAATCCTCCAGACCCACAGGGTTCCTCTCAGCTGGTTCCTCTTCCTGGAGGAGAAGAAGAAGAAGAAGAAGAAGAAGAAGAATGGGTTGATTTGATTGGCTGAGCACAGAATGTATGACGATAAGAGCGCCCCTCACTTCACACAAGTGTGATTTCTGAGGGGTACTAGCCCCTCCTATATGCAGCTCTTAGTGTAGGCCTATGTTCACAAACCATTCAATTCAATGAATGGAGAACTTTACGTCATAATGTCTATTTTATGTCATGATGATTTATTTGGACAGTATGGTGTAGAAACATGTTTCTGTTGGACATGGACAGTATGGTGTAGAAACATGTTTCTGTTAGACATGGACAGTATGGTGTAGAAACATGTTTCTGTTAGACATGGACAGTATGGTGTAGAAACATGTTTCTGTTAGACATGGACAGTATGGTGTAGAAACATGTTTCTGTTGGACATGGACAGTATGGTGTAGAAACATGTTTCTGTTAGACATGGACAGTATGGTGTAGAAACATGTTTCTGTTGGACATGGACAGTATGGTGTAGAAACATGATTCTGTTGGACATGGACAGTATGGTGTAGAAACATGTTTCTGTTGGACATGGACAGTATGGTGTAGAAACATGTTTCTGTTAGACATGGACAGTATGGTGTAGAAACATGTTTCTGTTAGACATGGACAGTATGGTGTAGAAACATGATTCTGTTGGACATGGACAGTATGGTGTAGAAACATGATTCTGTTGGACATGGACAGTATGGTGTAGAAACATGATTCTGTTAGACATGGACAGTATGGTGTAGAAACATGTTTCTGTTGGACATGGACAGTATGGTGTAGAAACATGATTTTGTTGGACATGGACAGTATGGTGTAGAAACATGCAGTACAACAGAATAGGGCTGTCGCGGAGGTTACATCATTTAAACCGCGGTGCGATCAAGTGGCTCAGAAGCGTGATATGCGATACTGTGCGATACTGTGTGCGATATAGTTCTCAAGCCCCCTTTAAAAAATAAATACATTATTAATAAACAAAAGTTACCCTAAGCTTTACTTTACTGTGTTGCTTTATAAATGGCAGAGATGACAGTGTTTATTTAAAATGAATGTTCAATTCCTGGTCTTCATTCATTTAATATATTAAATTAATGGTGTAAAAGCAAAAGCAGTAATGCAAATGAAAATGGAACACACCGTACACCAGTCTATTATATTTGTCTCCTCCACCACCCCAAAAAAAACATAAAGCAGACAAAAGCACATAAATGCAGTTTAGGCGGCTGTAGGCCATTTCATAAAAGTGAAAATATATATAACTTATGGCAATTAAGTAACAGGCCTATAGCGTACGGCCCGCCGTCCAAC
>NW_027637297.1:606397-613897 GCF_951216825.1 Electrona antarctica
ATCTATTCAGGTGTTTCTGGTAATAATATTGTCCTTTATTATTGTCATTTTGTATGTCCGTGGGAAATGTAGAGTAACTCACAGCCTGATGGTGGCGCTATAGTGTAGCAGAGTAACTCACAGCCTGATGGTGGCGCTATAGTGTAGCAGAGTACCTCAGAGCCTGATGGTGGCGCTATAGTGTAGCAGAGTGGCTCAGAGCCTGATGGTGGCGCTATAGTGTAGCAGAGTGGCTCACAGCCTGATGGTGGCGCTATAGTGTAGCAGAGTGGCTCACAGCCTGATGGTGGCGCTATAGTGTAGCAGAGTGGCTCACAGCCTGATGGTGGCGCTATAGTGTAGCAGAGTGGCTCACAGCCTGATGGTGGCGCTATAGTGTAGCAGAGTGGCTCACAGCCTGATGGTGGCGCTATAGTGTAGCAGAGTGGCTCACAGCCTGATGGTGGCGCTATAGTGTAGCAGAGTGGCTCACAGCCTGATGGTGGCGCTATAGTGTAGCAGAGTGGCTCACAGCCTGATGGTGGCGCTATAGTGTAGCAGAGTAACTCACAGCCTGATGGTGGCGCTATAGTGTAGCAGAGTGGCTCACAGCCTGATGGTGGCGCTATAGTGTAGCAGAGTGGCTCACAGCCTGATGGTGGCGCTATAGTGTAGCAGAGTGGTTCACAGCCTGATGGTGGCGCTATAGTGTAGCAGAGTGGCTCACAGCCTGATGGTGGCGCTATAGTGTAGCAGAGTGGCCCAGAGCCTCAGCCTGATGGTGGCGCTATAGTGTAGCAGAGTGGCTCACAGCCTGATGGTGGCGCTATAGTGTAGCAGAGTGGCGCACTGGGGCCACGCATTAAAAGTAAATTAATTCACTAAACTAACGTCAGTTGTATTGTTGACCCATTTCTAAAATATTAGCAGAACTTTCGTTCATTTTTGACCCCTCTATCACACAGAACTGTTTTTTGTGTCCATATCAGTACGCCCAAAACATAGTTCTATGTGACAGAGGGGTCAAAAAGTTGATCGAAAGTTGCTTACTTAAAGTTTAAGTAAAAGTACCTCATGTAACTACAGTACTTGAGTAAATGTACTTAAGTTACTTCCTCCCTGTGGAGTAGAAGTATTATATATAAATACTCTCAGAGATGTAGTGAGTCAAAGTATTTACTCTGTAGATTTTACAACATGACAGAACAATGTTAACACGTTGAAAACTTCATTTAACAACATTGAAAAAAAATGGAATGAAAAACATCACAATATATATATATATATATATATACATATATATATCTTCAATCACGTAAAACAAGGCAGATGAAACCAATCAACACAACAATCAATCAATACATATCAATAATAACATTCCATTCTTATCAAATATTCAATTATTATCAGATTTAATACTGTTCAATTCTTATCAAATAACATTCCATTCTTATCAAATAATATTCCATTTTGATCAGATTCAATACTGTTCAATTCTTATCAAATAATATTCCATTCTTATCAAATATTCCATTCTTATCAAATAATATTCCATTCTTACCAAATAATATTCCATTCTTATCAGATTCAATACTGTTAAATTCTTATCAAATAATATTCCATTCTTATCAAATAATATTCCATTCTTATCAAATAATATTCCATTCTTATCAGATTCAATAAAATGTTAAATGTCAAATTCTTATCCCTTTTTATTATTTACTAGGGACGTGACGATAGAAGTGCTTTAATTGTATATTGAAAGAAAATAGTAATGATCAAATAATACTGACACAATGTCCATCACATTATAATACTGACACGATGTCCATCACATTATAATACTGACACGATGTCCATCACATTATAATACTGACAGGATGTCCATCACATTATAATACTGACAGGATGTCCATCACATTATAATACTGACACAATGTCCATCACATTATAATACTGACACGATGTCCATCACATTATAATACTGACACGATGTCCATCACATTATAATACTGACAGGATGTCCATCACATTATAATACTGACAGGATGTCCATCACATTATAATACTGACACAATGTCCATCACATTATAATACTGACACAATGTCCATCACATTATAATACTGACACGATGTCCATCACATTATAATACTGACACGATGTCCATCACATTATAATACTGACACGATGTCCATCACATTATAATACTGACACAATGTCCATCACATTCAGCACAAACAGTTTTTTTCATTTGATCGTAAAGGATTTAAATGCATCTAAAAATAGATCTTCATGATTTTTGTTTCTTTGCCAACCGTAAAAAAAGAGAAAAATAGTAGAAACATCTGTTTTTACAAAAGGGTTGATATGGCTTCTTCATTTACTGGTGCGTGCATGCGTGCGTGCGTGCGTGCGTGCGTGCGTGCGTGCGTGCGTGCGTGCATGCGTGCGTGCGTGCGTGTGTGTGTGTGTGTGTGCACGTGTGTTATGCAGTGCTATAAATGCTATCATAACATTAGTTTATTATTTATCTGTAAAAGGAGTGATATTAAATGTCAGGCACAAAACTCCTATTATATTATATATAACTCCTATTATATTATATATAACTCCTATTATATTATATATAACTCCTATTATATTATATATAACTCCTATTATATTCACGTTTACACGTTTTAAGGTTTATATATGTAGTCATTAAATGCCCTGCAGGCGTCCACAACAGTGTTAGGCCAGGGACCCCCTAGCTGAGAGAGAGATGAAGCAGGGACCCCCTAGATGAGAGACAGAGGAAGCAGGGACCCCCTAGATGAGAGACAGAGGAAGCAGGGACCCCCTAGATGAGAGATGAAGCAGGGACCCCCTAGCTGAGAGAGAGATGAAGCAGGGACCCCCTAGATGAGAGACAGATGAAGCAGGGACCCCCTAGCTGAGAGAGAGATGAAGCAGGGACCCCCTAGATGAGAGACAGATGAAGCAGGGACCCCCTAGCTGAGAGACAGATGAAGCAGGGACCCCCTAGATGAGAGACAGATGAAGCAGGGACCCCCTAGCTGAGAGACAGATGAAGCAGGGACCCCCTAGATGAGAGACAGATGAAGCAGGGACCCCCTAGCTGAGAGACAGATGAAGCAGGGACCCCCTAGATGAGAGACAGATGAAGCAGGGACCCCCTAGATGAGAGACAGATGAAGCAGGGACCCCCTATATGAGAGAGATGAAGCAGGGACCCCCTAGATGAGAGACAGATGAAGCAGGGACCCCCTAGCTGAGAGAGATGAAGCAGGGACCCCCTAGATGAGAGACAGATGAAGCAGGGACCCCCTAGATGAGAGACAGATGAAGCAGGGACCCCTAGATGAGAGACAGATGAAGCAGGGACCCCCTAGCTGAGAGAGATGAAGCAGGGACCCCCTAGATGAGAGACAGATGAAGCAGGGACCCCCTAGATGAGAGACAGATGAAGCAGGGACCCCCTAGATGAGAGACAGATGAAGCAGGGACCCCCTAGCTGAGAGAGATGAAGCAGGGACCCCCTAGCTGAGAGACAGATGAAGCAGGGACCCCCTAGATGAGAGACAGATGAAGCAGGGACCCCCTAGCTGAGAGATGAAGCAGGGACCCCCTAGATGAGAGACAGATGAAGCAGGGACCCCCTAGATGAGAGACAGATGAAGCAGGGACCCCCTAGATGAGAGACAGATGAAGCAGGGACCCCCTAGATGAGAGACAGATGAAGCAGGGACCCCCTAGATGAGAGACAGATGAAGCAGGGACCCCTAGATGAGAGACAGATGAAGCAGGGACCCCCTAGCTGAGAGAGATGAAGCAGGGACCCCCTAGATGAGAGACAGATGAAGCAGGGACCCCCTAGATGAGAGACAGATGAAGCAGGGACCCCCTAGATGAGAGACAGATGAAGCAGGGACCCCCTAGCTGAGAGAGATGAAGCAGGGACCCCCTAGATGAGAGACAGATGAAGCAGAGACCCCCTAGATGAGAGACAGATGAAGCAGGGACCCCCTAGCTGAGACAGATGAAGCAGGGACCCCCTAGATGAGACAGATGAAGCAGGGACCCCCTAGCTGAGAGACAGATGAAGCAGGGACCCCCTAGATGAGAGACAGATGAAGCAGGGACCCCCTAGCTGAGAGACAGATGAAGCAGGGACCCCCTAGATGAGAGACAGATGAAGCAGGGACCCCCTAGCTGAGAGAGATGAAGCAGAGACCCCCTAGATGAGAGACAGGTGAAGCAGGGACCCCCTAGCTGAGACAGATGAAGCAGGGACCCCCTAGCTGAGAGAGATGAAGCAGGGACCCCCTAGATGAGAGACAGATGAAGCAGGGACCCCCTAGATGAGAGACAGATGAAGCAGGGACCCCCTAGCTGAGAGACAGATGAAGCAGGGACCCCCTAGATGAGAGACAGATGAAGCAGGGACCCCCTAGCTGAGAGAGATGAAGCAGGGACCCCCTAGATGAGAGACAGATGAAACAGGGACCCCCTAGATGAGAGACAGATGAAGCAGGGACCCCCTAGCTGAGAGAGATGAAGCAGGGACCCCCTAGCTGAGAGAGAAATGAGGCTAACGTTCCCTCATCACACACAGATTTGGCGGACCCCCTGTAATTACTCTGAGGACCTCCTCAGGGGTCCCCGGACCACCCGTTGAAGACCCCTGCCATACTGTGTTGTGCATAAGTAGCACGAAGGCAAAATGGGTGAAATGTTCCTTTAAGTAAAAAGTAGCAAATACCACCGTGTAGAAATACTCAAGTATTGGCATCAAGATACCCTTTAAGTACCACAGTAAAACTGCACTTCCTGTGTGTGAGCTTGTAGATCTGATATATATATATTTTTGAGTGGTGTAAACCACTCCTACAACTGGCTTTGTTAGTTTACGTGTCTGTCCGTACCAAAAATAAAAATCACACCCGTGTGAACTGAGTGGTGTAAGGTATTATATAGCCTGATCAGCTGTGTTCTGATGTAATGAAATCAGCATCAACCAATCAGCATCAACCATGCTCATTTCTTTTGCACAGACAGACAGACAGACAGACAGACAGACTAACAAAGCCAGTTGTAGGAGTTGTTTACACCACTCAAAAATGAGCATGGTTGCTATGGTCACCCAGTTCACACGGGTGTGATTTCATTACGTCAGACATTACGTCAGACCACAGCTGATCAGTCTATATAAGACCTTACACCACTCAGTTCACAAGGGTGTGATTTTTAAGCTACAATATGAAAAAAAGAAAATCACACCTGTGTGAAGTGAGGGGCGCTCTTCTCCTACTGGCCAATCAGAATGCCCGTTGCCTGTGATTGGTTAGCTGATTTGCTCGTTTACATAATGCCCTAATTGTTCCTCAATGTCAATGTTTTGATGTTTCATTTACGTCGTATTTAGCAGAATTTGGACGTAATTTCTCAGTTCATTGTCATTGGCAAATCTTGAGACAAAAGCTGTTTATAGGAGGGGCTAAAACCCCTCAAAGCTGTTTATAGGAGGGGCTAGAACCCCTCAAAGCTGTTTATAGGAGGGGCTAGAACCCCTCAAAGCTGTTTATAGGAGGGGCTAGTTTATTTATTTTTACATTTAAGCCACAAAATGAAATAAGGTTGAAGTGGTTTACTGTAGGCTTGGAGATCTAATCTAAATGAAATAAGGTTGAAGTGGTTTACTGTAGGCTTGGAGATCTAATCTAAATGAAATAAGGTTGAAGTGGTTTACTGTAGGCTTGGAGATCTAATCTAAATGAAATAAGGTTGAAGTGGTTTACTGTAGGCTTGGAGATCTAATCTAAATGAAATAAGGTTGAAGTGGTTTACTGTAGGCTTGGAGATCTAAATCTAAATGAAATAAGGTTGAAGTGGTTTACTGTAGGCTTGGAGATCTAATCTAAATGAAATAAGGTTGAAGTGGTTTACTGTAGGCTTGGAGATCTAATCTAAATGAAATAAGGTTGAAGTGGTTTACTGTAGGCTTGGAGATCTAAAGTATTTTTTATGTGGAGTAAAAAGTACAATGTTTACATCTTGAGATGTAGCACGTTGTACAATGTTGTACAAGTGCAACGTCTTGATGAAAGTACAACAAAAAAGTACAGTATTTGAGTAAATGTACTTTGTTATTTTCCACAGGTGGAATTAATGGCATAAAGGCCTCACTCAGACCTTTACTGCATTGCTGTATGCTTGTTGGATGAATGTTGTGTAGTGTCATGGCCGCCCCAATGCCTTTCCAATGGGAGTCACATGGTTTGACACAACATTTGTGTTGTATGAGGGGGAGGGGCGCAGTCGAAACACAGCCGAAATCCATACAACAGCTTGTAGTCCAAAATGTGGACTACAAACCATGTGACTTCCATTGGAAATGCATTGGGGCGGCCATGACACTACACAACATTCATCCAACAAGCATACAGCAATGCAGTAAAGGTCTGAGTCAGGCCTTAGGCCTCACCCCCCCCCCCCCCCCCCCCCTCATACAACACAAATGTTGTGTCAAACCATGTGACTCCCATTGGAAATGCATTGGGGCAAGATGTATCACACCCTTTGTATACAACAAGCATACATCAGTCTGTTGCGAAGGTGTGAGTGAGGCCTAAGTGTTGGGGTGGGTACAGTACATGATACTCTGAAATACTCTGATTACTTCACTATTAATTACATTCATTACTGGTTCTACAGCCAGGCTGTAGGTGGACAAAGTACTCACGTTGGTTTACTGGAGTAAAAGTATCAAATACCACAGAGCAGAGATACTACCTCGTTGTTGTACAAGTACAAGTTGTTGTACAAGTACAAGGTTCAGAGATACCTTGTTATAAAAGTTGTTATAAAAGTACAAGGACGGAATTCAAAACATTTACTTACTTAAAAGTACAAAAGAATTGGCTAGAAAAGAGCGATCTACCAGCAAACATGGTGTTGCATGGTGACGCATTGTGAGCTTGTAGATCGGCTGTAATGTAGATACAGGCCTGAAGGGGTTAATGTGTGTTTCGTCATAATAATCAGTGGTTTTCAAAGCACTGCAGAATGTGGAGGTATTTATGTACAAATACCTCCTTATTCTGCAGTACTTTAACTACATGTACTTTCCACCACTGAGTGGGCGTGGCCTCTTCACTGAGTGGGCGTGGCCTCTTCATCACCTCCTCGTCTTCATCACTGACCCTGGATGTGGTTGATGTGTCCCTGATACGCACGCACGCACGCACGCACGCACGCACGCACGCACGCACGCACGCACGCACGCACGCACGCACGCACGCACGCACGCACGCACGCACGCACGCACGCACGCACACACACACACACACACACACACACACACACACACACACACACACACACACACACACACACACACACACACACACACACACACACACACACACACACACATTTTATTGAACATATTTTTATTGCTTGCGAATTAGTTTCATAACGTTATCGTGGTTGTAATAAAGGGGGGGGGGGTGTGTGTGTGT
>NW_027637297.1:616397-672921 GCF_951216825.1 Electrona antarctica
GGGCCCTCAAAGCTGTATATAGGAGGGGCTAGAATACCTCAAAGCTGTATATAGGAGGGGCTAGTGGACCTCAAAGCTGTATATAAGAGGGGCTAGAACACCTCAAAGCTGTATATAGGAGGGGCTAGGGCCCTCAAAGCTGTATATAAGAGGGGCTAGAACACCTCAAAGCTGTATATAGGAGGTGCTAGTGCCCTCAAAGCTGTATATAGGAGGGGCTAGGGCCCTCAAAGCTGTATATAGGAGGGGCTAGAATACCTCAAAGCTGTATATAGGAGGGGCTAGTGGACCTCAAAGCTGTATATAAGAGGGGCTAGAACACCTCAAAGCTGTATATAGGAGGGGCTAGTGGACCTCAAAGCTGTATATAAGAGGGGCTAGAACACCTCAAAGCTGTATATAGGAGGGGCTAGGGCCCTCAAAGCTGTATATAAGAGGGGCTAGAACACCTCAAAGCTGTATATAGGAGGGGCTAGTGCCCTCAAAGCTGTATATTTACAATTTACAATTTAGGCATTTAGCAGACGCTCTTAATCCAGAGCGACTTACAATAGGCAAGAACAAAAAGCATGGGAATACATCACATATGTAAAAAAAAAAATGCATTTATCGCGAAACATGCGTAAGCTAAGACCGTGACTAGAACATATCTATATAATGACACTATACATATAAACTATAACTAGAACATATCTATATAATGACACTATACATATAAACTACACATATATGCTATACTATGCTGTACATATATACTATGAAGTGCTATGACTACATACAATGCACTTATTGTGCTGTCTACATGACATGCTATAAGTCTGTTTCAAATGCTATATAAGTCTAAGAAGTGCTGTCTAAGGGGGGTAGGGTAAGTGCTATGGGCCATGATGGAGTCTGAAAAGGTGGGTTTTCAGACTACGGCGGAAGATCGGGAGTGATGCTGCAGTTCTGATTGCAACGGGAAGTGCATTCCACAGTTTTGGGGCCAGAAGGGAGAAGAGTTTGGGACGTGTGGAGCGTTGTCCCGGCGTTTTTAGTGAGGGTACTTCCAGCTTCCCTGCGTTGGCTGATCTGAGTGCGCGGGAGGGTTTGTAGGGTTCAATCATGCTGGCAAGATATGGGGGAGCCATACCTTTGGTTGCTTTAAATGCCAACATCAGAGTTTTGTATTCTGTGCGGGCAGCGACCGGGAGCCAGTGCAGGGAGCGGAGCAGGGGGGAGACATGTGAGAATTTTGGCTGGTTGAAGACCAAGCGAGCTGCGGCATTTTGGATCAGTTGGAGAGGCTTCAGTGCACATGCCGGTAGGCCAGTAAGGAGAGAGTTACAATAGTCAAGTTTTGACAGGACTGTTGTCTGGATTAGGAGCTGGGATGATTCCTGGGTGAGGAACGGTCTAATTCGTCGTATGTTATAGAGTGTGAACCTATATAGGAGGGGCTAGGGCCCTCAAAGCTGTATATAGGAGGGGCTAGTGGACCTCAAACATCAGTGATCTTATCATCATCATCATCATTTTAGTGGAATAGGAGCGAAATTAATGTTGTAGTTACAGAACAAAGAATGTTTGCTTTCGCCAACTTTGTTGAAGAAGAGTCTAACCCTAACCCTAACCCTAACCCGGGTTAGGGTTAGGGTTAGGCCTACTAACCCTAACCCTAACCCTAACCCTTTGTTGAAGAAGAGTCTGGGTTAGGGTTAACCCAGTCTGGGCAGGCTTGATACTGTAACCCTAATACCTAACCCTAACCCTAACCCTAACCCTTTGTTGAAGAAGAGTCTGGGCAGGCTTGATACTGTAACCCTAATACCTAACCCTAACCCTAACCCTAACCCTAATACCTAACCCTAACCCTAACCCTTTGTTGAAGAAGAGTCTGGGCAGGCTTGATACTGTAACCCTAATACCTAACCCTAACCCTAACCCTAACCCTAACCCTAACCCTAACCCTTTGTTGAAGAAGAGTCTGGGCAGGCTTGATACTGTAACCCTAATACCTAACCCTAACCCTAACCCTAACCCTAAACCTAACCCTAACCCTAACCCTTTGTTGAAGAAGAGTCTGGGCAGGCTTGATACTGTACTTTATTTTAAATCACACCTGTGTGATGTGAGGGGCGCTCAAAACACATAGGGGTAACATAGACACTATGCCTATTTGCTCAGACACTATGACGTACAGTTCTCCATTCATTGTCAATGAGAATTTAATGTTTGTGTATAAGACAGTTTGTGAACATACACTAAAAGCTGCATATAGGAGGGGCTCGATCAATCAATCAATCAATCAATCAATCAATCAATCAATCAATCAATCACGTATTCAAAGCCCCACCGGGCCACCCTGGAGATTTTTGAGGGGCGCTAACATTATAAACCCCATTGACATGGACAGAGTTTAATGTTTGTTTTGTCCATGTTTATTTTGTCTGATAATTACGCCATAAAAGATGTGTATATAATTATTTGGCAGTACAGGTAAGATGATAAGAGTGCCTCTCACTTCACACAGGTGTGATTTTTAAATCCAACTTGAAAACCCACCTTTTTATCCTGGCTTTTAACACAGTGTGAACTTATTGTGTATTGTTGTTCACTGTTTTTGTTGTTATTTCGTTTTGCTTGGCCTGTTATTATAACATGTTCTAATAATGCACTGCGATTCGGTCTATCTGTATCATTATTGTAAAAACATGTTATATTATTACTGTGGATAGTTAGTTATTGTGTTAGTTATTACTGTGATAGACTACTGTCTACCTGTTCCATTATTGTATGATAATAACATGTTCTGTTATTGATAGACTACTGTCTACCTGTTCCATTATTGTATAATAATAACATGTTCTGTTATTGATAGACTACTGTCTACCTGTTCCATTATTGTATAATAATAACATGTTCTGTTATTGATAGACTACTGTCTACCTGTTCCATTATTGTATGATAATAACATGTTCTGTTATTGATAGACTACTGTCTACCTGTTCCATTATTGTATGATAATAACATGTTCTGTTATTGATAGACTACTGTCTACCTGCTTCTGGAAAGCTAAATAATAATAAATATAAATAAAATGGACTTGACTTGACAATCAATAAAAAGTATGTTATGCAGAATGTTTTCAAATGTATTGAAATGTACAAGAAAATAGCAGATCTACAACCTTGTTATTATTATTATTATTATTATTATTAGTCTTTGATCTTTACCGTCTCCTCGTGGCCCCGCCCCTCCGTCTCGAGACGCCGTTTGTTGGTGTTCTTGTGCACGAGCTGCTGCATCAATGTCTCCATGGCAACCACGCGCGCACATAAACACACACACGCACACAGACACGCGCGCACACCCCCACACACACGCACACACACGCACACACACACGCACACGCACGCACGGTGTAAACAGACAGGAGCTGAACCGCTCGAGGCTCCAACAGGATGAGCTGCTGTTAGCCTGTTGGCATGCTAACAGAGGACACACACTGTCCCCACGTCACTTCCGTAGGAGGGGACGCTGTTCTGACGTCACTTCCGCCAAAACGGACTTCACATTAAAAGTTAGTTTCATTGATCAGATGAAATTGTCAGTGGTGGAAAAATAGTTTTTTTCTTCACCTAATTAAAAGTATCAAGATTCATATGATTTCCTGTTTTTGAGTGGTGCAAACCACTCCAACAACGAGCTTTGTCTGTACTGTGTACCTGTACGTGTGTGTACCTGTACGTGGGACCCAAAAAAATGAGCATGGTTACTATGGTCACTGACATTACGTCAGACCACAGCTGATCAGGCTATATAAGACCTTGCACCACTCAGTTCACACGGGTGTGATTTTTTAATACAAGTGTGTATTTGTACATCTCTGATGAATTGAACATGGTGGACCGTGTAGTAAACCAGTGTAATGCTGTATCAGTGAGTCGTCCTCAGTAACAGTCTCTGTATTGAGTTGTGATTTCATGTGAAATGAACCCATTCTGCAAACTGTTAATAAATACTTCAATCAATCAATCAATCAATCAATACTGTAATGTAGAAGTAAGCCTACATCATCATGACGTAACATGTCGATTTGCTCGTCTATATTTGCTCGTCTAAATTCTCCATTAATTGTCTCCACCAGGCCGAAGGCATGGGGAGAGAGTTTGCACTCCGTCCGTCCGCGTGTGTGTGTGTGTGTGTGTGTGTGTGTGTGTGTGTGTGTGTGTGTGTGTGTGTGTGTGTGTGTGTGCGTGCGTGCGCGCGTGCGTGTGTGTGTGTGTGTGTGTCCGTCTGTGTACAGCTAATCTCTGACACCATTAACCCGGTCGGTGCCACACTCTCTGGATGCCAACGATGGAACAAAATGAATCAAATCATCCAATATCCATTCATAGTCTGGATTTTCAGTGGTGAGGTGACCACCGCTCCGGTGGTGAGGTGACCACCGCTCCGGTGGTGAGGCGACCACCGCTCCGGTGGTGAGGTGACCACCGCTCCGGTGGTGAGGTGACCACCGCTCCGGTGGTGAGGTGACCACCGCTCCGGGAGGTGAAAGCTGAAATGATAACGTTGAGCGGTGGTGAGTAAAAACAGAGAGAAGGGCTGGGGCGGTGGCAGTGGTTTGCTCTTCACCGCGGCTTGTGACGTCATGTTGTAGTTTGGTGGTCAACTCACCACCGAAAATCCAGACTATGAATAACGATTAAGAAGAAATGGCACCCTTTTCACATTGGCCTATTATAGCGCCACCAGGAGGCCACAACCTGACCTGCCCTGGTGGAGACCTGTGTCCCGAGGTTATAGCGCCACCAGGAGGCCACAACCTGACCTGCCCTGGTGGAGACCTGTGTCCCGAGGTTATAGCGCCACCAGGAGGCCACAACCTGGCCTGCCCTGGTGGAGACCTGTGTCCCGGGTTATAGCGCCACCAGGAGGCCACAACCTGACCTGCCCTGGTGGAGACCTGTGTCCCGGGTTATAGCGCCACCAGGAGGCCACAACCTGGCCTGCCCTGGTGGAGACCTGTGTCCCGAGGGGCACTTTTTGTAGTTGTCAATGAAATGTAATGTTTGTGCAGGACAAACACAGGCGGTCAGACAAGCCTGCACTTGCCGTGTGTGCCTGCATGCGTGTGTGTGTGTGTGTGTGTGTGTGTGTGTGTGTGTGTGTGTGTGTGTGTGTGTGTGTGTGTGTGTGTGTGTGTGTGTGTGTGTGTGTGTGTGTGTGTGTGTGTGTGTGTGTGTGTGTGTGTGTGTGTGTGTGCATCCATGCATGCATATGCATTATATTTTTGAGTGGTGTAAACCACTCCTACAACTGGCTTTGTTTGTGCAGAAAAAATGAGCATGGTTGCTATGTTCACCCTGTTCACCCGGGTGTGATTTCATTACATCAGACATGATTTCATTACGTCAGACAGGCTATATTATACACCACTCAGTTCACACGGGGATGATTTTTTTTGTATGTATTGATTTAAGTGAAGTGCATTGAGTAGGCTATGAATTATGATGTTGATTGATTGATAATCAATCAATCAATCAATCAATCAATCAATCATTGATTGATTGATTGAAGTACAGTACAATAAGTGAATGTACTTAGTTACTTTCCACTGCTGACATCATCAGTGTGCGTCACTGGGCTTCCCTTGAAGTCTATCTGTGATCAGCACATGGCTAATGTCAACACTCACACTCACACATGCACACGCACGCACGCACGCACGCACGCACGCACGCACACACACACACACACACACACACACACACACACACACACACACACACACACACACACACACACACACACACACACACACACACAGTGACCCATTGATTCTACAATATAAATTGGGGGTCCCAGAGATAGAAATGCCATTAAATGGGGGTCCGTAGACTAATGCATGACAAACTGGGGGTCCTTAATTGCAATTAAACTGGTTGAGAAACACTGCTAGAGCCGTAAAAATCTTCTCTTATGGGGGTCCCTGGCATGTCTTTTCAAATGGAGGGTCCGTAGGATAATTAGTGTCAATTTGGGGGTCCTTGACATGAAAAAGTTAGGGAACCACTGCTTTATGGTGTCGTCCACAGTTAACAGTTTTGTTTTGAGTTGTGCTTGAAATGTAGGCTACTGTAATTCTGCAATCTGTCAATAAATTAATCTAACAATCAATCAATCAATCAATCAATCAATCAGCCGCCGGGTCCATTTGGTTCCATTTGTACACTCTCAGAGTTAAATGAACATTGACGTTACAATATAAATGGGGGTCTCAGAGATATAAATGCCATTAAATGGGGGTCCGTATACTAATGCATGTCAAACTGGGGGTCCTTGAAATTAATCGGGTTGAGAATCACTGCTAGAGCCGTAAATATGGAACCAGTGCTTTGAGCTGCACTGTGTTGCAGAATGCATGGAAAAGTGGGTATTAACGCCATCTGGTGGTGGAATTTTACTGACAGGTAGATTTATACTTCTTCCGTACAACAGTGTTTTACAGTCAGTCAGTCCATCAAGTCGATGTTTAGTCAATTTATGCGAACGCACTTCCGGTTAGTTTTCAAAATAAGAGGAAGTTCTACTCGTCAAGTTAAAGCGTCAACATTCTAACGTTAAACACTGCATTTCCGCTTTCTCTTCAAATTAAAACCTGAGCTCCGAAAATAGCTTTAGCTACAGTTAGCTTTATTTTATTTCCATGGCTATTATTACGAGTCACGTGTTTTATTGTTGTTCTAAAAGACAGAACATTATTTAACACAAACTGTCGATTAAATAAAAAACGTTTTAAAACAAATACAGTCTTGTATGAGAAGCTAACTAACCACACAGCTAGCTACTGCTATGGTGGAAGCTAGCTAAGCTGGCTAGGCTAGCGGAAGTAAACACACCCACGTCACATTATAAAATAGGAATTTCCGGTGTGTTACATTTACATCAGTGACCTTATAGAATTCCGTGACCTGGTACTGCGCATGCGCCGTGGTCGAAGTTTTTTCCCCCGGTTTGATTGATTGATTGAAGAATTTATTAACAGTTTGCAGAATTACAGTACATTTCAAGCACAAACTCAATACAAAGGCTGTTAACTGTGAGTGGACGACCCAATTAAGCATTACACTTGTTTCCAATAGGGTCCACCATGTTCAAATCATCAAAACATTTAGAGACGTACAAATAGACACTTCTATAGACAGAACAGGAATTCATCATAAAGGAGGTAAAAAGGGAAAAGAAACATATACAGTGAGGGGAAAAAAAGGGGGTGGGCGGTTCACGTTCAGCTCCGTTAATTTGTTTGTTTTCCTTGGAGGAGCTGCGTTGGGTCCCCAAGTCGGCTCCGTGGCCGTACCTTGAGTTGGCTGTGTGGCCGTGACCGTCTCTTGTGTTGTCCTTGCGTTGGGTCCCCAATTCGGCTCAGTGGCCATACCTTGAGTTGGCTGTGTGGCCGCGACCGTCTCTTGTGTTGTCCTTGCGTTCGTGTTTGAGGGATTCCGATTTTACAGGGGCCAGTTTCGAATTGCAGCCGTCCGTAGGTGCCCTTTGAGAGCGGTTTTGAAGTAGTCAAGGGATTCGCATGTCTTAATGACAGTTGGTAGGGCGTTCCACATTTTGGTGGCATAGGAGCGAAAAGAATTTAGTCCCTTGTTTGTGCCGAATCTGGGTTGTACATGGTTCGTTGCACTCCCTCTGGTGTTGTGGGTGTGGACTTCGTTAACATTAAGGAAGTATCTAGACAGGTACATGGGTATCTTGGTGGTGTATCGAATCTTGTGGACCAGACCCATTGCAAGATGCTGTACTCTGTCGTCGACCCTAAGCCATTCCAGCCTGTCGAAGTGGGCAGGGGTGAGGTGGGTTCGGGGGGCTAGATCAAGTAGGAGCCTGACCAGTTTGTTTTGGGAAGTCTGGAGCCTGGTTTTAAGGGCCTTTGAGGTGCTGTGGTACCAGGAGGTGCATGCATAGTCAAAGAAACCCTGTACAAGGGCTCCTGTTAAGGTCTTCAAGGTGTTTTTGTTGACCAGTGAGGAGATCCTGTAGAGGAATCTTGTTCTATGGTTGACTTTTTTGATTACGTTGGTGGCCATTTTATCACCGGAAAGATTAGCCTCCAGGATGGAACCTAGGTAGGTAATTTCATCTTTACGTGTGATAACATTGTCACCCACTCTAACCAAGAAGCCATTTGCCTTGCTGAGATTACTAATAGAGCCAAAGAGAATGGATTCAGTTTTTCCCAGGTGTAAAGATAGTTTGTTATCAGCGAGCCAGGTGCAGATTCTACCGAGTTCAGAGCTGAGGGTATTTTCAACCTGCAGTTTGTCCCTGTCCGAGACCAGCAGTGCTGAGTCATCTGCGAACAGGAACAAGTTGCAGTCACAAGCTGAAGTCATGTCGTTTACATATATTAGGAACAGTAGAGGCCCTAGTATGCTTCCTTGTGGAACGCCACAGCTCACTGGGAGGGGGGGGGACAGTGTTCCGTTCACTTCCACCATCTGTTCTCTCCCCTCCAGGTAGGATTGCATCCAGCTCACTGATGTGCTATCGAAACCAATTGCTTTTAGCTTGTTAACCAGTATGGAGTGGTTCACGGTGTCAAAAGCCTTTTGGAGGTCCAGCTTGACCATGCCGCAGTATTTGCCAGCGTCCACCTCTTGTTTGATGTGGTCGCTCAAATAGAGAAGGCATGTTTCAGTGGAGTGGGATGTTCTGAAGCCAGATTGGAACTCGTACAATAATTTATTAGTGGCAAGATACTTTTCAACCTGTTCATAGACTATTTTTTCCATCACTTTCGAGATGGAACTAAGAATAGAAATAGGGCGGTAGTTGCCGGGGTCTAATTTACTCCCTTTCTTGTGCAAGGGGGTTACTTTGGCCAGTTTGAAATCTTGGGGGACCTGTCCCTGTTTGATGGAGAGGTTTACTATGTGGGTGATGATTGGAGCTATAGAGATGGCTGAGTCTCTGAGAAATTTGGAGGGAATGTTGTCATGGCCTGTGGCCTTGTGGGGTTGGAGGGCACTCAGTTTCTTAATTACCTCATCAGTTGTTACCATAACTAGTTTAAAATCGTCTTTACAAACACCTAGGTTTCTGTAGAAGGTTGTAATGTGCTCTACACCAAAGAGCCCAGAGTGGGAGGGCAGTTTGTTAACCAGAGTTGTTGCTATGTTTGTAAAGAAGATATTCAAGTAGTTGGCCACATCAAGGTTGTCAGTGATGAGAGTGTTGTCCGATTTGATGTTTATGTTCGAAAATCTGGTTTTTAGTTTCTGACCATAGCTTAGTTGATTGTTTAGTAGCTTCCAGAGCTCATGAGGATTGTTTTTGTTTTCCTGAGCTTTATCATTAATGAAGTTACTTTTAGCTGATTTGGTCATGGCAGTTACACTGTTTCGTAGCTTGATTCGTTGTGTATTTAGGTTGTTCAAACGAGCTTGGCGAACACTGTCGAAGCGCTTGGCTAGCTTTGACTTGCATTTTAGAAATTCAGAGCATTTTTTGTCTCTGGCTTTCATTGCAGCCAGTATGTCCGAATTCATCCATGGTTCCGAGCGGGTTTTGCCCCTGGTGGTTCTCAAAGGAGCCATGTTGTTCAGTACTGATGTAAATTTGGTTTTGAAGCCAAGCCAAGCTTCTTCGACAAGTGTGCTTTTAAGCTCATCGGACCAATCCAGACTCTCCAATACTTGGTTAAAAACCTCACTAGAGTAGGTTTTGAGGTCCCTTGATATGACTGTTTTGTGGCAGCCGGTCTTAAGTTTTTGTATTTTGCGGGTACAGAATATCATAAAATGATCACTAAGCCCACATACAATAACCCCTTTCTTGGAGATTCTGGATTTGTCCGAGGACAGAATGAGATCAATGACAGTTTGAGTAGAATCACACACTCTAGTGGGTTGGGTAATTAGCTGACTGACACTATGTAGATCACAGAACTTACTGAATGACTTAAACACAGGTGCTTCCTTACGTTGCATGTCTGTATTGTAGTCGCCAATCAGGATTTTCTCTACACATTCCTCCTCAGCTAAGCACCCCTCAAGTATATCATAGAACCCATGTTGGTCAGGCGGTCTGTAGACGGTGCCCACTAATACTGATTTAGCCTTTTTGAAAATTAATTCAACCCACACAGTTTCAATTTCATCATGCTGTAAGTCAGTACGAGTAACATATTCAGTGTCTTTGTGAATATACATACACACGCCACCACCATGCCTGTTTCTGTCGTTTCTGATCAAAGAATAGTTCTCTATTTCAACTTCTGGGTCTTTGGTTGACTCATCGAGTTTAGTTTCAGAGAAGCTAATGATGTTCGCCTTACCGCATTGAAACATATGCCTGATAGTATTACTAATCTGATTCATTGTATCACCCAGGCCCAGCATGACGTTAGGAGAGGAATGAGTTGTTTGCTGTAGAAGGCCTTATATTTTAATAGTTTTTGGATTAAGGTTGGTGAGGTTGTAAAGCTATGTGCTAAAGTCCAATATATATTTTGTACATGCATGTGAGACACATTAATGGTGTCTCCGAACATATGTTTTATTAATATGAATTAATTCCTGCCATTAAAAAATATATGTTATCTAACATTATTTAATTGAATTGCGCTAAATACATTAAAACTTCATTATGTAGGCAGTAATTTATTGGACTGCTGTTTCTGTTAACGTCCGTATTGTGAGCAGAGCTTGTAGATCCCCCCCAGGATTAGCAGGGGTTGAAATGAAATGAAATGAAATGAAATCTATATTTACCCAGGGTATCTGGGCTAAGCTCAAGAACTTGTTTCCAGCCAGGCCCTGCTCATAGAACACATTTCATCGTAGTGGTTGATGCCTTGTTCAAGGGCATTTCAGCGGTGGTAATTTTAACGTGTCGGACGGCTGGTTCGAACTGGGAACCTTCCGGTATCTAGACCGCGCCGCTATCCGTTCGGCCACCGCTGCCACTGGTTCATAATCATGCTGCTGATATTTTCATATTGTCAAGGTGGTGCACTGTTTTCATATTGCTGGATAAAGGATATACAAGGGACTAAATTCTTTTCGCTCCTATGCCACCAAAATGTGGAACGCCCTACCAACTGTCATTAAGACATGCGAATCCCTTGACTACTTCAAAACCGCTCTCAAAGGGCACCTACGGATGGCTGCAATTCGAAACTGGCCCCCGTAAAATCTGAATCCCCCCCCCGCCCCCCCCCCCCTTTTTTCCCCTCACTGTATATATTTCTTTTCCCTTTTTACCTCCTTTATGATGAATTCCTGTTCTGTCTATAGAAGTGTCTATTTGTACGTCTCTAAATGTTTTGATGATTTGAACATGGTGGACCCTATTGGAAACAAGTGTAATGCTTAATTGGGTCGTCCACTCACAGTTAACAGCCTTTGTATTGAGTTTGTGCTTGAAATGTACTGTAATTCTGCAAACTGTTAATAAATTCTTCAATCAATCAATCAATCAATTGCAAATGAAAAGAGAGGGGAAACGAAAGTTTAAAAAGTACATTTGTGTTGATTTCTTTCGCTGGTTCAACTTCTGCCTCTTCTGAGTTGGAGCGCAATAAGCGCATGCATGCAGAAGCAGCGCACGTGCGCACAAACGCGTGCATGTGCGTTTGCGCATGCGAGCTTGCGCAATGCATTATGGGGCAGATTTGCTTTGCTGTGTTTTTGTAGTGACCATCGGATGGTCCCTACAATTCCCGGTGCATTGTGGGATACTTCAGTCCACTACATTAGGGTGCAAAAATGCTCACTACATATTCGGACACTATAACAAAATGGCGGAACCCCAAAGTAGTGCACTATATGGGGCATAGGGAATGAATTCGAACGCAGCCATGGTCTAGGGAAGCAAACCCACATCTGCTCTCTGAGTCACCTTTATTATCCTCCGTCAGTTCCGCCTAGCTCTGGGTTTGTTGTTGTCTGACGCTATGCGTTAGCTTTGTTTAACATAATCGTTATAAACACCAGTAGAATTCATAGTTATATAATTATTATCGTTAGAATTCATAGTTATATAATTATTATCGTTAAAAACACCAGTAGAATGCATAGTTATATAATTATTATCGTTATAAACACCAGTAGAATGCATAGTTATATAATTATTATCGTTAGAATTCATAGTTATATAATTATTATCGTTATAAACACCAGTAGAATGCATAGTTATATAATTATTATCGTTATAAACACCAAAAGCTAGAATTCAGTTGTGTTTTCTGCATGTGTCCGTGGTCACCACAAGGCGGCAGCAAAGCCTATATTTTGCGTGTATGTTGTAAATGTTACATAGTCAGTCTGACGATGCAACGTGCGTGTGTGTGTGTGTGTGTGTGTGTGTGTGTGGGGGCGACTGTGGCTCAAGAGGTAGAGCAGGGTCGTCCAATGATCCATGGGTCGGCGGTTCGAATCCCGGCTCCTCCTGTCTACATGTCGAAGTGTCCTTGGGCAAGACACTGAACCCCAAATTGCTCCCGATGTGCTGGTTGGTACCTTGCATGGCTTCCGCTGCAATCGGTGTATGAATGTGTGCGTGAATGGGTGAATGTAATGCACAATCTATGTAAAGCGCCTTGGATAAAGGCGCTATAAATGCACCATTTGTGTGTGTGTGTGTGTGTGTGTGTGTGTGTGTGTGTGTGTGAGAGAGAGATACTTGGTCTAAATGCATAAAACAGTGTTTCTACGGTGTTTATGAATGTGGATATGCACAGTGTATTTCATTTATGATTAATGCATTATTAATTCATGCATATTAACCTCTTCGTGACCGAAAACCCCCAAAATGAAATGGCTGGTCACAGAAAGAAGCTGCTTCAGATTGGCTTATAAGGAGCTGTTTGCTTTGGACGGGCAGGGCTTTATGTTAGAATTTATTATGATTTTGAAGAAATGCATTTTGATATTTCAGTTTCATTGTACTTTATTTTGTTAATATGATTTAGTGACGTGTTGGTGTTGTAGTGGATTATGTTGTAGTGCTTTGTAGTGTGTTTAAATGTATTTATTTGTCTTCCCATGTGTGTCAATATGTTCCCCTCATGTCATTTTGGTTAGCTCAGTTTGTCTTTATTATTTTGGGCCTAGAATTAATGTTTGTCAGGTTTTCACTGAGGAAATAAAACACAACAAAAATACATTTTTAAGAAAACTACACAATAATTCTACTGTCTCTCATTCCCTAAACTTCTTTGCATTTTTTATTTTTAAACTTTTTTTTAATGTTTTTTTGTGGCTTTCGCATTTATTTTTATACTTTTTTTTATAGCGGGACAGACAATAGGCTGACAGGAAATGGGGAGAGAGATCGGGGGTGACATGCAGTAAAGGCCGCCGCAAAGCGGTTGCCTTTGGGCTATAGTTCCAAACATTTCTCCTATGGCTGGAACTATCTGGAACTATCCCATTGAGATAGATGAGTCAACGCTAGTGTCGCCACTCTCTTACTAGATTACTCTGGGCCTACCTAAGTACTGCACTTAAACGATCACTTCACTAATTTTCAACCCTATCTTCATATAGTGTCGCAGTCCCGCCCCCTAAGACAAAGACAACTCGACTTGTGACTTGTCACAAGTCGAGTTGTCTTTGTCCGCAACGTAAACGTCTTTAAATAAATACTTTTTGAAAAGTCTATGAGGAAAATGAAGTGATCCTTTAAGTGCAGTACTTAGGTAGGCCCAGAGTAATCTAGTAAGAGAGTGGCAACACTAGCGTTGACTCCCATTGTAACAATGGAATGAGGAAGTGCTCATTATATCTCCATGGGATAGTTCCAGCCATAGGAGCAATGTGTGGAACTATAGCCCATAGGCACCCGCTTTGTCTCAATGGGATAGTTCCAATGTGTGGAACTATAGCCCATAGTCACCCTGCTTTGTCTCAATAGGATAGTTCCAATGTGTGGAACTATAGCCCACAGCACCCCGCTTTGTCTCAATGGGATAGTTCCAATGTGTGGAACTATAGTAGCCTGGCTAATAAGCCAGACCGAATCAGCCGTTGGCAAAAAAAAAATCCTGCCGGCGGATGATGGTCTGGAGAGGCTCAATTGTACGCCCATTTCCTACACCAGAGAACTGGTGTGGCCAATCGGGACACGGTATGCAATATGGGCGGGCTTTGGTACAGTGACGTTCAATGCTTGAGAACTTTGACTGACAGTAGCTCTGACCAATTGCGTCAAAGAGAAAATGTTTGAACCCGCCCCCCGGGAAACAAGATCCATACACAGCATCTCCAGACTCAAATACCACACGACAGTTTGATTTGAGTCTGGCTTATTAGCCAGGCTAGAACTATAGCCCATAGGCACCCTGCTTTGTCTCAATGGGATAGTTCCAATGTGTGGAACTATAGCCCATAGTCACCCCGCTTTGTCTCAATGGGATAGTTCCAATGTGTGGAACTATAGCCCATAGCACCCCGCTTTGTCTCAATGGGATAGTTCCAATGTTTGGAACTATAGCCTATAGGCACCCGCTTTGTCTCAATAGGATAGTTCCAATGTGTGGAACTATAGCCCATATAGCACCCCGCTTTGTCTTAATGGGATAGTTCCAATGTGTGGAACTATAGCCCATAGCACCCCGCTTTGTCTCAATGGGATAGTTCCTGTGTGTGGAACTATAGCCCATAGTCACCCCGCTTTGTCTCAATGGGATAGTTCCAATGTGTGGAACTATAGCCCATATAGCACCCCGCTTTGTCTCAATGGGATAGTTCCAATGTGTGGAACTATAGCCCATAGTCACCCCGCTTTGCGGCGAGGTCAAAGCGTGTCGCCACTCTCTTACTAGATTACTCTGGGTAGGTCTAAATGTACTTAGTTACTTTCCACTGCTGACATCATCAGTGTGCGTCACTGGGCTTCCCTTCAAGTCTATCTGTGATCAGCACATGGCTAATGTCAACAACACTCACACTGACACATGCACACGCACGCACACACGCACGCACGCACGCACGCACGCACACACACACACACACACACACACACACACACTCTCTCTCTCTCTCTCCCTCTCTCTCTTCTATAGTTAAATACAAATGGCAAAAGTATACAATCTACAAACCTATCGAGCTTGCAGAGGGAACTTGTAGATCTGCTCTTTGCTGTGCCACTTGTAAAACTAACACAACAGACCACAACATATTGTTACATTCCCTCCTATATACAGGTTTAATGTTTGTTTTTAGTTCAATGTTTGTTTTGAAAACGCCATTGACAATGAATGGACAATGTACTCATCTTGTCCCTAAAACACAAACATTAAATGCCATTAACAATAAAGAGAATTTAATGTTTGTTTTGTTTGTTTTGATGTAATGGTGATGTAAAACAAACGGTGGTTTGTTTTACATCACCATTATATCACCTAATCAACATGAGTTAGACTTTAATATATTAGCGCACCTCACTTCACACAGGTGTGATTTTTAATGTCTTTATTTCTCAAAATAGTAAGATATTTTATATACGTATTCCACCAACAATACAGTGATTTGTCTACTGAAGTAATACAATTTCACATCAAGCCCCTCCAAAAAAAGGACTTTATATTAGATCACATGATGTGAAAAAAGCCCAGATGTACAAACTCACGTTGCTTGTAGATCTGTGATCTTGTAGATCTGTGTGATCTGTGATCTTGTAGATCTGTGTGATCTGTGATCTACAAGATCTGTGATCTTGTAGATCTGTGTGACTGTCATTTCAGTGTTTTGGCGCCACCTGCTAGTGTCTCTGGTACAGTGTTTACAGTCTGTTTGAACTGCGATTCCCACAATTCAGTTCAAAACGAAACCAATGATCCTGGTGTCCAGGAGGTCACAGTAACATGATCCTGGTGTCCAGGAGGTTACAGTAACATGATCCTGGTGTCCAGGAGGTCACAGTAACATGATCCTGGTGTCCAGGAGGTCTCAGAAAGCATTTATTCAGAAAATAAATTAAAATAAATACGTTAAATAAATAAATGAATGGATAATTAAATAAATAAATAAGTAAATAACATGTTGTATAATAATGTGTTGGCAGCAGACACGCCGATGACAAATTGTAAAAATAAAATAAGCATTTTAAGATGAGGGTCGCCGGTACCAAACGTACGTACGTGCGAGTCATGACCGCTCGGTGTTTTCAACGAGGGTGGCGCAAATATCAGCAATTAGGCAATGTGTGCAACATGACAACTGTTTTAAAGTATTGTACAGTAACAACTAAAGTCTCTGTAATGTTTATGTTGCACAACAATCTAAAATAAAGGGATTTAAGATCATTAAAGCTGGGCTGTTGCCTCATGAGTCCAGTGCATTCTGACAACTTCCAGTCCAGGACTTTGTAACTCTTCACCAATAGAAGTTTATGTAGAAGAGCCTCCATTGGACTGTCTGGTCACAGCTCATCAGCGCCCCCTAGTGGTCACTAACAGCCACAGATCACCAGCGCCCCCTAGTGGTCACTGACAGCCACAGCTCATCAGCTCCCCCTGGTGGTCACTGACAGCCACAGCTCAGCGCCACCATGTCGTCGTATTGTTTCAGCACGACATTCTCGTCCTCGTCGAAGTACAGCAGGCTGATGGCCTGCAGTTTGTCGGGCACGCAGCAGGGGGCGCCCCCGTCGTCTCCGCGGGGCGTCAGTTTGAGCGCGTGCATGATGCTGCGCACCGTGGCGTGGTTGGTGGCGCGCAGGTTCTCTCCCAGCGGGAAGGGACACGCCCCCTCGCAGCTGTAGGCGTTGTAGCCGCGCGGCGAGATGATCCAGCCGCCCCAGCCGATCTCCTCGAAGTCCACGAAGAGCGGCGCGCGGCGGCACGGCTGGGGGCGGGGCCAAGGATCTGCCGCGCTACGCCGCCTCCTAGTGGCCGGGGAGGGAACTACCACGGAGTCGCCCCGAGATCCACCAGATCCACCAGATTCATGTTCAGCTGGTGATTAAAAAATAAAATAAATTAGAACGTTTATCTATATATAATGATACAGAGATCCACCACCATATGGTGGTTAAATATATATTGAATTAGAAATGTTACCTCTATACGATACTATATGATATGATTTACCTTGTTTATTTATAGAGTTATAATATAATAATAAGTTATATGAGTTATAATAATTAAATAGTAAATAGTAAAAGTCGTCACCAACCTGTCGGTGTGTCATCAGAGAATAACACCAGGTATGCATTCCTGTTCTCTGGCGCCCTCTCTGGCGGGGTGGCAGAATGCAGGCTGCTCTTTGGCGCCCTCTCTGGCGGGGTAGCAGAATGCAGGCTGGACACTAGCAGAAAGCCATTGTTCTCCTGGTTGTTGTGAAGCCATGTCGACACCTGTCAATCACACACAGACATTCAATACGTCAGAATGTCCATTCACTTTTACTTAACAAATTGGTGTGTGCGTGTGATGCGTGATGTGTGCGAGTGCGGTGTGTGTGTGTCTTACCGTTAGCGTGACGTTGAACACCTCCCATCCCTGGGAGTGAAGTGGGAGGAGTCTGGAGGAGATGAGCTTCCCTCGCCATGGCAACGCCCCGCCACCTTCCACCTCGTACAAATCCACCTGATGAGCAAACATTATTATTATTATTATTATAAAGGATTTAGACATTAGTTAGTAGATATGATATGATATAGTACTATAGTTACTGGTACCTCGACAGAGAGCATTTCTAGTTATTATTATTATGACCAAACATATCATGTTAAATTAACCCACACCAGTAACCCCTGCGGACACAGAGAAATAGAGCACAATCGTAAAAAAACCTAAAATCACGAACATAGCTTACGCACAACCTGTGCATCTGCGGTTCCATTTCAGAGAACAGCAAAGTCCATAGACTCTACAGTCCATAGCCTATAGGTTATAGGGAGTGACGAGCTCCTCTTAAAAATATCTACAAATCACCAGATTAATGAAAATATACTTTTCATTGGATCCCTGTTTATAAACCACACGGTTTGTGCGTGCGTACCTTGTAGAAGTGCAGGTTCTTGGGGTGAGATCTCTGTTTGGTTCTGAACCAACGGAACTCGGCCTTGATCACCTTCTCCTCTCGGCCGACGGACGACAGGTTGAAGAAATGGAACCTTCCAGGACCTGCAGGTAAACAACACTTTATTATTATTACCTTCCAGGACAACACTTTATTATTAGACCAGAAGCAGAGATGTGTGTTTTCAACCAGTCTAACATTCATTAGAAGGACAATATCAGTCTCCAGAAGCAGAGACGTGTGTTTTGAAGGAGTCTATCATTCATTAGAAGGACAATATCAGTCACCAGAAGCAGAGACGTGTGTTTTTAAGGAGTCTATCATGGTTAAAATGGAGTTTGGAGTTACAATGTGTTTGATTAGGAAGGGGGCGTGTGTGATAATGAAGTGAAGAGAGAGAGAGAGTTGTGGTCACCTTTGTCCTGGAGACTGCGTACAATGTTTCCCTTCAGGAGGTCCTTCTGGCTCCGAGGGGTCCAGGGGGCCCTCAGGGACCCCCGGCGGAGACCCCCAGCCTGCCGTGGGGGTCCCCAGGGACCCCCGGCCTGCTGCACCGTGTTGAACAGATCCACCATGAAGAGAGGAGCCTTCCTGTGTCTCTGGATGGGACCCTGACATGAAGAGAACAATATAATAATAATTATTATTATTATTATTATTAGATCTAACATGTTGTACCAGGGACCCCCCAGGGACCCCCATCACTAAATATGTTGTTCCAGGGACCCCCATCACTAAATATGTTCCAGCTGGGACCCCCAGAAAAAGATTCCAGTATATATATAATTAATAATAATTAATAATAACCGTATGCTGCTCCTATTATAACACTATTAATAATAATAATTAATAATAACCTTATGCTGCTCCGCGCGGATCTGTGCGTCTTTCTCCCCGAAGTATTCCTCTCCGTGAGTCCCGTCAAAAAGAGACTCTTTCCCCCCGGGCTGCGGTGCTTTCCCCCCGGGCTGCGGTGCCTGTTTCTGTGGGTATATATCCTGTCGGCGCGTCGCGGGGAGCAGCTGGGCAGAGTCTTTCCCCGGCTCTGATGCATGTTTCTGCGGGTATTCCTGTCGGAGCGTCGCGGGGAGCAGAGAAGAGTCTCTCCCCGGCTCTGATGCATGTTTCTGCGGGTATTCCTGTTCGTGAGTCCCGCCGCCGTGCGGGATGGCGAGTGGGGAGACTTGCGGTGCGCGCAGCGCGCTGAGCGCCACGAGGACCCACAGCCACGGGGAGAGATGGTGGAGCGGACGAGAAGGAGACATGATGATGTTCTGATGGTAGTTCACTGATGTTCTTCTGATGCTGAGAGTCTGAGACCACCGATATGTTCCTCTGATCTGGAGAGAAGAGACACTGAGAGCTTCCTCTGATGGAGACCTGTATGTTCCTCTAGTCTGGAGAGGAGAGATGAGTTCCTGACACCTTCCTGTGATCAACTAAACACAGTAACACAGTAACACTGCTCTGTCAGCTGTTCTTCACACTGACTCTGACGACCTGGAGAGCTTTAAAAGCTCTGCTGATGTTTGTGAAGTCAAGTGTGATCCAGAAGCTGAATAAAATACATCTCTGCTCCTTTGATGCTGATCCCCATTCAGTCAGTCTGATCCCCATTCAGTCCTCCTGATCCCTATTATTCATACATCCATTCACTGAGCTGCAGGTGATTAATAGGTCGGATCAACATGAATAATCATGAATAATAATGAATATGTGTCATTTACACCATTTACATACACCCCCCCACACACACCCTTCAACACGGTGTAACAAGCCGATACTTTGAGAATATATGATACATGATGTGAAATATGATGTTGTTAATTAATTACGTCACACTGATATGGACCAGACGAAACAAACGATAATTTATTTATTATTTATTACACTAATAATGACCATATGGTCTGGTCAACATGACCTGACATGCATTACGCACTGATTACGCACCAGTTGGAGTACATTGGCTGTGTGTGTGTGTGTGTGTGTGTGTGTGAGAGAGAGAGAGAGAGAGAGAGAGAGAGAGAGAGAGAGAGTGATAGCCTACAGTTTGACTTTTTTCTATATATTTCAAATTCATTCCTGCTGATAATTGATTATAATTTACTTTTTGATCATTAATTAATAATTGCAGCAGGAATGGATACAATGCATTTGAATGTGCATTGATTGAATTCTTAATATTAACAGTTTGCAAACCTTACCCTGAAGTTATGCTGTTTTTAACCTTAACCCTTAACCCTTAACCACACACCTTAACCCTGAAGTCATACTGTTTTTAACCTTAACCCTTAACCACACCTTAACCCTGAAGTCATACTGTTTTTAACCTTAACCCTTAACCACACACCTTAACCCTGAAGTCATACTGTTTTTAACCTTAACCCTTAACCCTTAACCACACACCTTAACCCTGAAGTCATACTGTTTTTAACCTTAACCCTTAACCCTTAACCACACACCTTAACCCTGAAGTCATACTGTTTTTAACCTTAACCCTTAACCCTTAACCACACCTTAACCCTGAAGTCATACTGTTTTTAACCTTAACCCTTAACCCTTAACCACACACCTTAACCCTGAAGTCATACTGTTTTTAACCTTAACCCTTAACCACACCTTAACCCTGAAGTCATACTGTTTTTAACCTTAACCCTTAACCCTTAACCACACACCTTAACCCTGAAGGTATGCTGTTTTTAACCTTAACCCTTAACCCTTAACCACACCTTAACCCTGAAGTTATGCTGTTTTTAACCTTAACCCTTAACCCTTAACCACACACCTTAACCCTGAAGTCATACTGTTTTTAACCTTAACCCTTAACCCTTAACCACACACCTTAACCCTGAAGTCATACTGTTTTTAACCTTAACCCTTAACCACACCTTAACCCTGAAGTCATACTGTTTTTAACCTTAACCCTTAACCCTTAACCACACACCTTAACCCTGAAGGTATGCTGTTTTTAACCTTAACCCTTAACCCTTAACCACACCTTAACCCTGAAGTTATGCTGTTTTTAACCTTAACCCTTAACCCTTAACCACACACCTTAACCCTGAAGTCATACTGTTTTTAACCTTAACCCTTAACCCTTAACCACACACCTTAACCCTGAAGTCATACTGTTTTTAACCTTAACCCTTAACCACACCTTAACCCTGAAGTCATACTGTTTTTAACCTTAACCCTTAACCCTTAACCACACCTTAACCCTGAAGGTATGCTGTTTTTAACCTTAACCCTTAACCCTTAACCACACACCTTAACCCTGAAGTCATACTGTTTTTAACCTTAACCCTTAACCACACCTTAACCCTGAAGTCATACTGTTTTTAACCTTAACCCTTAACCCTTAACCACACACCTTAACCCTGAAGTCATACTGTTTTTAACCTTAACCCTTAACCACACCTTAACCCTGAAGTCATACTGTTTTACAATAGATGCTAAAATAACACAACAAGGCTTGTTTCTATTCTGGTCCTCTTTGTGTATTCAATTCATGGACACTAGCCTATACATTTAAAGACAATAATAAACAAGGTTCCATGTGGAGTCATTTAGAGGAAATAAATCATTACATTGTAATTAAGAATGATAGAGTTGAATAATGAATACATTGTAGCGATTTGTGTTTATCAGCATTCATTAAAATGTCAAGAGAAAAATAAATAAAAACTAATGAGCGTGTGTGTGCGTCACATGGTGTTGGTTTACTGTCACACACACACACACACACACACACACACACACACACACACACACACACACACACACACACACACACACACACACACACACACACACACACACACACCAGACAGACCCCCCCCCTGTAAGTAATTAAGGATCATCTGCCGTCAATCACAGAGAACAAAGGGGATCAGAAATGCGTCAGATCACATGATCAATGAGTTCTATTGTTAATGAAATTAATTAATCCCATGATCCCCTCATTAGCGCCAATACTGACACACACACACACACACACACACACACACACACACACACACACACACACACACACACACACACACACACACACACACACACACACACACGCACGCACACACCACAGTAAAATGCGAGTTCTAATTTAACTTGAGTAAAAGTACCAAAGTAAATTGGCTAGGAAAACACCCTCCAACCCACGAACAATGGTTCAATAAAGTAAAATAAATTAGAGACATGGAAGAAATTACTTATTTGGTGAGGCTACAAAATGAGCAATTTATTCGCCCTTCGCACGCATCGAGATTTAACATATATACAAATATGTATTTCTACAAAGAGATCATGAATGTTTAATGTGATATGATTGTACAATATGTGAGTATAGATTGTGACAGTATTTATAAAAATATGTATGGTATGTTCTGTAACTCTTTGATTGATGGACCCCCCCCCCCTCTTTCCTTTTCTTTATTTGTATTACATTTTTTATTTTATTTTCTCTTTCATGTTTGATTACATTTCTTCACTTTATCATTATTGTTAGTATTATTTATGATTATTATTATTTTTCAATGTGTTACTTTCAATGTTGCTGCTGAGAACTGAATGATGCTATATGATGCTTCATGTATAAAATGTATTGTCTACCCCGGCAATGACAATAAAAACAATACGTTGAAAAAAATGTACCAAAGTATTGTCCCTCACAGTACCAAAGTAAATATTTGGTCAAACATTTTAAAATAAACTAGAAGAAGTGCCCCTCGGGCCACAGCAAGTCTTTGATATTTAACAGATCTGAAGGAGTAATATAAAACAGTGTTGCACATAAACAGGCCTCCTGGTGGCTCGAAAAGGCAGACTTGATGCATGCATCAATCTGCCAGACGTGTTTCCTTGGCCTGGAGTTTTACACAGATAAGAACAGTTACCGGTGTATGTAAAGACGCGCCTGTTATAGGCTGATTTGGCTGATTTGAAGTGTGTTACCCCACTGCACCCTCTACTGGTATTGCCAAGAGAAAACCCTCAAAGAGAAGATCTCAGAGTGCATCCATCCACTAAGGAAAGTAGGCTTTACAGCACTGGGCTGTAAACCGGTCCAGAACCTCATCCCAGCACTGGGCTGTGAACCGGTCCAGATCCTCATCCCAGCACTGGGCTGTGAACCGGTCCAGAACCTCATCCCAGCACTGGGCTGTGAACCGGTCCAGATCCTCATCCCAGCACTGGGCTGTGAACCGGTCCAGAACCTCATCCAGCACTGGGCTGTGAACCGGTCCAGATCCTCATCCCAGCACTGGGCTGTGAACCGGTCCAGATCCTCATCCCAGCACTGGGCTGTGAACCGGTCCAGATCCTCATCCCAGCACTGGGCTGTGAACCGGTCCAGAACCTCATCCAGCACTGGGCTGTGAACCGGTCCAGAACCTCATCCAGCACTGGGCTGTGAACCGGTCCAGAACCTCAACCCAGCACTGGGCTGTGAACCGGTCCAGATCCTCATCCAGCACTGGGCTGTGAACCGGTCCAGAACCTCATCCAGCACTGGGCTGTGAACCGGTCCAGAACCTCATCCAGCACTGGGCTGTGAACCGGTCCAGAACCTCATCCAGCACTGGGCTGTGAACCGGTCCAGAACCTCATCCCAGCACTGGGCTGTGAACCGGTCCAGAACCTCATCCAGCACTGGGCTGTGAACCGGTCCAGAACCTCATCCCAGCACTGGGCTGTGAACCGGTCCAGAACCTCAACCCAGCACTGGGCTGTGAACCGGTCCAGAACCTCATCCCAGCACTGGGCTGTGAACCGGTCCAGATCCTCAACCCAGCACTGGGCTGTGAACCGGTCCAGATCCTCAACCCAGCCGCCGTACACTGGGCTGTGAACCGGTCCAGTGAGAGCTAAACTTTGACTATCTTTAAATACCAATCTTTGATATTTATTTACTTAAGCCTGTCCACCATGGCCGGCGCCTGGCAGGAGGGCCAAAGAGGAGCCTGGCAGGAGGGCCAAAGAGGGGCCTGGCAGGAGGGCCAAAGAGGCCCCTGGCAGGAGGGCCAAACAGGCCCCTGGCAGGAGGGCCAAAGAGGCGGTATAAGGACCACCTCACTGAGGAAATGTAAGATCAGGCCTGAGGACCTGGAGGCTGCTGACCGTGACTCATGGCGGCAGCGAAGGAACCCGGAGGCTGGAGGCGGACAGGACTGCCAGAAGAAGCAACAGAGACAGCAGAGACACAGGAGGAACACACCCATGGCTGCCAGCACCTCTACCACCACTACAACCTACCCATGCCCCACCTGCAATAGAACATGTGGCTCCAGGATTGGACTCATTGGCCACCAAAGAACTCACCGTTAAGGACATAAGTGGACGTCATCATCGGATTGGATGGACAACCATAAGCAAGTAAAGCACACACACATGACACATCTCACTGTGTGTGATGTCATTGCGTGGGAAGTCCTAAATGTTTGACTGTGTGTGTGTGTGTGTGTGTGTGCGTGCGTGCATGTGTGCGTGCATGTGTGCGTGCATGTGTGCGTGCGTGCATGCGTGCATGCGTGCGTGCGTGTGTGCGTGCGTGCGTGCGTGTGCGCTTGCGTGCGTGTGCATGTGTGAGTGTGAGTGTGTGTGTGTGTTGTTGACATTAGCCATGTGCTGATCACAGATAGACTTGAAGGGAAGCCCAGTGACGCACACTGATGATGTCAGCAGTGGAAAGTAACTAAGTACATTTAGACCTACCCAGAGTAAACTAGTAAGAGAGTGGCGACACGCTTTGACCTCGCCGCAAAGCGGGGTGACTATGGGCTATAGTTCCACACATTGGAACTATCCCATTGAGACAAAGCGGGGTGCTATGGGCTATAGTTCCACACATTGGAACTATCCCATTGAGACAAAGCGGGTGCCTATGGGCTATAGTTCCACACATTGGAACTATCCCATTGAGACAAAGCGGGTGCCTATGGGCTATAGTTCCACACATTGGAACTATCCCATTGAGACAAAGCGGGGTGCTATGGGCTATAGTTCCACACATTGCTCCTATGGCTGGAACTATCCCATGGAGATATAATGAGCACTTCCTCATTCCATTGTTACAATGGGAGTCAACGCTAGTGTCGCTACTCTCTTACTAGATTACTCTGGGCCTACCTAAGTACTGCACTTAAAGGATCACTTAATTTTCCTCATAGACCTTTCAAAAAGTATTTATTTAAAGACGTTTACGTTGCGGACAAAGACAACTCGACTTGTGACTTGTCACAAGTCGAGTTGTCTTTGTCTTAGGTGGCGGGACTGCGACACTATATGAAGATAGGGTTGAAAATTAGTGATCCTTTAAGTGCAGTACTTAGGTAGGCCCAGAGTAATCTAGTAAGAGAGTGGCGACGCTAGCGTTGACTGCCATCTATCTCAATGGGATAGTTCCAGATAGTTCCAGCCATAGGAGAAATGTTTGGAACTATAGCCCAAAGGCAACCGCTCTGCGGCGGCCTTTACTGCATGTCACCCCCGATCTCTCTCCCCATTTCCTGTCAGCCTATTGTCTGTCCCTCTATAAAAAAGTATACAAATAAATGCGAAAGCCACAAAAAAACATTTAAAAAAAAGTTTAAAAAAATGCAAAGAAATTTAGGTAATGACAGACACTAGAATTCTTGTGTAGTTTGTCAAAATGTCTTTTTGTTGTGTTTTATTTCCTCAGTGAAAACCTGACAAACATTAATTCTAGGCCCAAAATAATAAAGACAAACTGAGCTAACCAAAATGACATGAGGGGAACATATTGACACACATGGGAAGACAAATAAATACATTTAAACACACTACAAAGCACTACAACATAATCCACTACAACACCAACACGTCACTAAATCATATTAACAAAATAAAGTACAATGAAACTGAAATATCAAAATGCATTTCTTCAAAATCATAATAAATTCTAACATAAAGCCCTGCCCGTCCAAAGCAAACAGCTCCTTATAAGCCAATCTGAAGCAGCTTCTTTCTGTGACCAGCCATTTCATTTTGGGGGTTTTCGGTCACGAAGGGGTTAATATGCATGAATTAATAATGCATTAATCATAAATGAAATACACTGTGCATATCCACATTCATAAACACCGTAGAAACACTGTTTTATGCACTGTTTTATGCATCTCACAAACACACACACACACACACACACACACACACACACACACACACACACACACACACACACACACACACACACACACACACACACACACACACACACACACACACACACACACACACACACACACACACACACACACACACACACACGTAGTGGCAGCGGTGGCCGAACGGATAGCGGCGCGGTCTTGATACCGGAAGGTTCCCAGTTCGAATCAGCCGTCCGACACGTTAAAAAATTACCACCGCTGAAGTGCCCTTGAACAAGGCATTGAACCACTACGATGAAATGTGTTCTATGAGCAGGGCCTGGCTGGAAACAAGTTCTTGAGCTTAGCCCAGATACCCTGGGTAAATATAGATTTCATTTCATTTCACACACACACACACACACACACACACACGTTGCATCGCCACACTGACTGTAACATTAAGAACATACACGCAAAATATAGGCTTTGCTGCCGCCTTGTGGTGACCACGGACACATGCAGAATACACAACTATGCATTCTAGCTGCTGGTGTTTATAACGATAATAATTATATAACTATGAATTCTACTGGTGTTTATAACGATACTAATTATATAACTATGAATTCCAACGGTACTAATTATATACCTATGCATTCTACTGGTGTTTATAACGATAATAATTATATAACTATGAATTCTAACGATAATAATTATATAACTATGCATTCTACTGGTGTTTTTAACGATAATAATTATATAACTATGAATTCTAACGATAATAATTATATAACTATGAATTCTACGGGTGTTTATAACGATAATAATTTACTGGTCGTAACCGGAAAGAAAAAAAACTTCGACCACGGCGCATGCGCAGTACCAGGTCACGGAATTCTATAAGGTCTCCGATGTAAATGTAACACACCGGAAATTCCTATTTTATAATGTGACGTGAGTGTGTTTACTTCCGCTAGCCTAGCTTTCCACCATAGCAGTAGCTAGCTGTGTGGTTAGTTAGCTTCTCAAACAAGACTGTTCTTCTGCTCTCACCACACGTATGCGTGATTGCGTGTGCGGCTATGCAGGGAGCTAAACACCCTTCCATAAAAAGCAGTCAGAGAGGAGTGGATCTTGACAAATCTTTTATATAATTTACAATTTACAATTTAGGCTTTTAGCAGACGCTCTTAATCCAGAGCGACTTACAATAAGCAAGAACAAAAAGCATGGGAATACATCACATATGTAAAAAAGCATTTATCGCGAAACATGCGTAAGCTAAGAACGTGACTAGAACATATCTATATAATGACACTATACATATAAACTATAACTAGAACATATCTATATAATGACACTATACATATAAACTATACATATATGCTATACTATGCTGTACATATATACTATGAAGTGCTATGACTACATACAATGCACTTATTGTGCTGTCTACATGACATGCTATAAGTCTGTTTCAAATGCTATATAAGTCTAAGAAGTGCTGTCTAAGGGGGGTAGGGTAAGTGCTATGGGCCATGATGGAGTCTGAAAAGGTGGGTTTTCAGACTACGGCGGAAGATCGGGAGTGATGCTGCAGTTCTGATTGCAACGGGAAGTGCATTCCACAGTTTTGGGGCCAGAAGGGAGAAGAGTTTGGGACGTGTGGAGCGTTGTCCCGGCGTTTTTAGTGAGGGTACTTCCAGCTTCCCTGCGTTGGCTGATCTGAGTGCGCGGGAGGGTTTGTAGGGTTCAATCATGCTGGCAAGATATGGGGGAGCCATACCTTTGGTTGCTTTAAATGCCAACATCAGAGTTTTGTATTCTGTGCGGGCAGCGACCGGGAGCCAGTGCAGGGAGCGGAGCAGGGGGGAGACATGTGAGAATTTTGGCTGGTTGAAGACCAAGCGAGCTGCGGCATTTTGGATCAGTTGGAGAGGCTTCAGTGCACATGCCGGTAGGCCAGTAAGGAGAGAGTTACAATAGTCAAGTTTTGACAGGACTGTTGTCTGGATTAGGAGCTGGGATGATTCCTGGGTGAGGAACGGTCTAATTCGTCGTATGTTATAGAGTGTGAACCTACAGGATCGAGTGACAGCTGTGATGTGAGTTTTGAACGAGAGCTGACTGTCCAGGACAACACCAAGGTTCCTGGCTGTTGGGACAGACGTTACCAGGGCGTTGTCTACGGAAATAGTTAGCTCCCGCATCGGGCAGGACTTAGCTGGGAAGAAGAGAAGCTCAGTCTTGTCTGGGTTCAGCTTGAGGTGGTTGGAGGACATCCACTGTGAGATGTCAGCCAGGCAAGCAGTGATGCGCTCTTCCACCTGGGTGGCAGAGGGGGGGAAGGATAGAAACAGTTGTGTGTCATCGGCATAACAGTGATAGGATATATTGTGAGCAGAGATGATAGTGCCAAGGGATTTAGTGTACAGTGAGAAAAGGAGGGGACCAAGTACAGATCCCTGTGGGACCCCAGTTTGGAGGGTTCGGGGGGATGATAACAGACCTTTCCAGGAGACCTGGTAGGTCCGGTCGGTGAGGTAAGAGGAGAACCACTTTAGTGCCGTCCCGCCGATGCCTAGATCCGCTAGGGTGTCTAGGAGCAGCTGGTGGTTCACTGTGTCAAATGCTGCTGGTCTAGGAGAATCAGGACTGCGGAGTGGGAAGCAGCCTGGGCAGCATGTAGTGCTTCTGTGACTGCCAGCAGGGCAGTTTCTGTGGAGTGGGCCTTTTTGAATCCGGACTGGTTGGGATCCAGCAGGTTGTTATGTGAGAGATGGAGAGAGAGCTGGTTGGAGACAACACGTTCAATGCTTTTTGATAGAAATGAAAGGAGTGATACCGGTCTGTAGTTCTTGACATCTGAGGGGTCAAGGGTTGGTTTCTTGAGGAGTGGTGTTACTCTGGCTGACTTGAGGGCAGATGGGACGCAGCCTGAGGTTACTGAGGTGTTGATGATGGAGGTGATGAAGGGGAGCAGATCAGGTGCGATGGTCTGGAAGATTGGAGACGGGACAAGGTCGAGAGGACAGGTGGTAGGTCTAGTGGAAGTCACTAGTTGTAGGACCTCGTCTGGGGAAAGAGGAGAGAAGGAGGACATGCATGGTGTGTTGGGGTTAGTGTTGGTTGAGTCAGATGCCACTTTATGGGGGAGAGGGGGGAAGGAGCTGCTGATATCGTCAACCTTCTTCTCGAAGTAGTTGACAAAAACATCAGCAGTGAGGGATGAAGGTTGGGTGGGGGGAGGGGGCTTAAGGAGGGAGGAGAAAGTGGAGAAGAGCTTCCTTGGGTTAGAAGTACAGGATTGGATTTTGGTGTGGTAGAAAGAGGTTTTAGCAGTGGTTAGTGAGAGGGAGAAGGCAGAGAGGAGTGAGTGAAAGTGGGATAGGTCATCAGGTAGCTTTGTCTTGCGCCAGTTCCTTTCGGCTGCTCTTAGAGGTGTTCGTTCAGATCTGAGAGTTTCAGATAACCAGGGAGCCGGTGGACATGAGCGAGCTGGCCTGGATGAGAGCGGGCAGTGTTGGTCGAATGCAGATGAGATAGAGGAGAGGAAGGATGAGGTTGCAGAGTCAGGTGAGAGAGAGAGGAAGGACTCCAGGGAGGGTAGAGAGGAGAGAATAGAGGATGAGAGGGAGGAGGGGTTTAGGGATTTGAGATTGCGTCGGGTGGTGACGTTAGGAGGGTTAGTGGGTTTAGGCGGGAGGGTGGAGAGAGAGAGGGAGAAGGCTATGAAGTGGTGGTCAGACCTAATTAACGGAGTAACAGAGAGTGTAGAGGGAGAGCAGGCTCTGGAGAACACAAGGTCCAAAACATTACCAGCCTTGTGAGTGGGAGGGGAGGGAGATAGTGAGAGGTCAAATGAGGCCAGAAGGGATGTAACGGGAAGATACTTCTCTGCTGTAGGTAGGTTGAAATCGCCCAGTAGGATCAGGGGGGTGCCATCTTCTGGAAATGAACTGATCAGGGAATCTAGTTCTTCCAGGAAGTTCCCAAGAGTTCCTGGGGGGCGATAGAGGACAATGAGGGTGAGGGGGACTGGTTGTGATATTGAGATAGCATGGAATTAAAATGTGGACAGAGAAAGGTGAGAGAGATTTAAGACACGGAAATTCCATTTGGGGGACATTAGTAGTCCTGTGCCACCCCCTGCACCTGTTGGGCGAGGGGTGTGGGTAAACTTGTGGGAAACAGAGAGGGCGGCCGGGGTTGAAGTGTTGTCTGGGGTAATCCAGGTTTCAGTCAGAGCAAGGAAATGCAGAGACTTGAGGGAGGCGTGGCCTGAGATGAATTCAGGCATTTTCTTTTTGGTAGCTGCATGGCAGTTCCAGAGGCCTCCCTCCACCACCATGTGGTGACTGGGTGAACGAGCTGGATAGATGAGATTTGAGGGATTTCTGAGACGGGGGAAGTAGTGACTAGGACGGCATGAGGGGGAAAGTATGGGGATGGTGGGAAAACACATTGTATAGAAGTTAAACTGTAAAACTGTGACAAAGACAGAAAAAAAGAGCATGTGTAAATATCCCATAATACTAGACAAATTACACAATTCACATAAACATCACAGAAATGAAGGTACATCAATGAAATGATATTTGTTATCACTGTATCACTGTATGCTGTAATATCTTTACACAGTAAACATAATGTAATGTAAGTAAAACATAAAGTAAAACAGTATTAAACATCAAGCATGTACTCAAATGCAGCAAATCAAACAACAACAAAGTTCTACATGTACTTACAATCTTTGACTCTTTAAGCACAAACAAAAGCCTGACTGTCGAATGTAGCTGGCTTCTCATACTGAGCTGAATTCACACTGAGTGACTGAGCATAAACTCCCTGCACAGCAGCACTGCAGCATATTATCCCTTGATTGCTAACACTCAATAGGCAGCACCTGGAGTAATTAACAGGAAGAACTCTGTGCAGAAAACAAGAAACAAAATACATTGGCCTGCCCCTAGAGGGTGCTAAAACACCGAGGCCAAAGCACTGAGGCCAGAACACTCCCCGCATGGCATCTATAAGATGTCAACACAATAAACATAGAAATGAAACAACAACTTAAGGTAAGTATAGTTTGAGTGTCCAACTGTTTTCTCCTCTAGGTAGTGTCTTTGGAAACAGGAGAACGACCTCTGACACAGGTCTTAGGAACAGTCTCTGTTCTCCTTTCCGAATGATCTTCACTTCGACCTTCCTGACCTTCCCATCTTCACTAGGAAAGGTGTTGGTAACCAGCCCGACTGGCCAGTCGTTCCTTTTCATTTGAGAATCCTTAAGAAGAACGACATCCCCTTCTTGTATGTTAGGACTCTCGGTCCTCCGCTTGCAGCGACCTAGAAGGCCACTCATGTACTCCTTCCAGCGACCCCAGAATGTGTTTGCTAGACTCTCAGGTGGTACATAATTCCACTGACTTGCTTGTGTGGTCTGCCTGATGCACTGCACATGGTTGAGAGCATGTTCCCTGTTAGTAGACAAGCGTCGTCTTGGAGAGTGGAAAGGGAGGGGGGCCACCCAACTGCTGGAGTCATCCTTGGTGAATCCCTGGTCCATAATGTGGAGGGAGATCTCATCTTCGACTGAGAGCGCCAGTTTATTGTCCTCAATGGTGTGATTGAAAACATGCTTGCCAAGACCATCTTGAGCTGGCTTCCCCAGAGGTTGTGTAAGGTGTTCACCTCTGAACCTCTCTCTGACGTGGATGCTACTTTCACAAGGTTTGAAGAAGCTGGTGCGACCATTCTCCAGGATATTGGTCTTGAAAGTGTTCACAGAAGGTCTGTGGGCTCCACTGAGGCACACGTCTCCAATAATTACCCATCCTAAATCGAGGTGTTGGGCATATGGCGCATTGTGTGGTCCGTTACTCTGGTTCCGAACCTTGTGAACACGTATAATGTCCCTTCCAAGCAGCAGCAGGATCTCTGCCGAGGGGTCAAGAGGTGGTATCTTGGAAGCAATGGCTTTAAGATGAGGATGATGAGTAGCAGCTTCTGGTGTAGGGATTTCCTCTCGGTTATTAGGAATCATATTGCACTCAATTAGCGTCGGTAGTGCCATAGTTATCCCCCCATCCACAGCCTCTATCATGAAGTCCGAGGCTCTTCGTCCGCTAGTGACTGTTGTGCCAGAACACGTACTCAAGGTGTAAGGAGAGACCATACCCTGAATGTTGAACATGTTAAAGAAGGCAGACTTGGCTAATGACAAGTTACTCTGGTCATCCAGCATCACGTACATCTTCTTCTTACGCTCTGGATGCCCCTTAGGATACACGTAGACCAGACACATTTTAGAACATGACTTTCCGTGCAAGCCTTCTCCACAGACCTTTGTGCAGCTGGACGTAGTTACAGTAGAGTTCTCCTCAGCTTGCTCCCCGCCATGCCCATCCTCTGAAGTGACAGGATCGTTCTCCTCCCAGGGAGGCGGACCATCATGGAGAGCAGAGATGTGACGATCACTGTTGCACTCCGAACAGCGGATGGTGGTCTTGCAGTCAATTGCTCTATGGTTCGTAGAAGTGCAACATTTGTAGCAAATAGAATGCTCTTTGAGAAAACTTTTCCTCTCATCCAAAGTCTTCATTCTGAACCCCCTACATTTGCTAAGGGAGTGAGGTTTCTTATGAATGGGACACTGCCTGCCCGGATCCATAGAAGTTGTATTGCTGTCTGAGGAGTTGGGAGCTCCAACCTCAGTCTTATTGGCAGAGATAGGAATCCTGGCTTTCCACGTCTGGGCTTGCAGCTTCTCAGCTTTGGGAGGTACGGTGCAGGAGCCTTGAAGGGTAAAGCTGGGATCTGTCCTCATGTCTGCATGATAGTTGACAAAGTCAACAAAATAAGAAAAAGGTGGATAATGAACAAGATGCTCTCTCTTGTAGCTAGTCCCTTGAGTAACCCACCTCTCTTGGAGGTTTGGTGAGAGTTTCTCCACAATAGCATTGATACCTCTCGGTGAATCAAGGAAACCAAGACCTGTTAGATAACCTTCATTCTTTGCTGCTGCTATCTCAAGGAGGAGATCTGCAAGCTCTTGAAGATGTTGGTTGTCTTTGTTGGAGATTTGTGGTGAGTTCTCCAGTCGTTTGAATAATGAGGCCTCAACAACTTCTGGAGAACCGTAGTTTTTATCCAACCGTCGCCATAACATGTCAAGACCAGCTGCTGGATCGTTGACATGGACTGCTCTGATTCTTGTGGCATGCTGAAGTGACTCCCCGCCAAGCCACTTGGTAAGTAAGTCTAGCTCCTCACTAGGTTTGAGATTCAAGCCTTCTCTTGCATTGCAGAAGGTGGATCTCCATGCCATGTAATTCTCTGGTTGATTGTCAAAAACCTTGATCCCTGTGGTGAGAAGATCACGTCGAGCAAGAAAGGCAGCAAGGTCAGAGACATCTGTAGATCTGGCCGTTACCTTATGTGGGGTACTTGGTGTATTGACAACGTAAGGTGAGTAGGGACTAGACTTGATGTTTGTATGATAGGTAGAGCTGGATTGTTGCACGGCGTGAGGGCGAAATGATTTAGACTCATACTTTGCATGAGGAGGGTTTGAGGTAGACTGCACGGCATGATGAGGGGTTGTGGTAGGTTGATGCGTGGTGTGAGGGGTGGCTGAGGTAGATGGATGCATGATGTGAGGAGCGGCTGAGGTAGATGGATGTGTAATTTGAAGGGTGGCTGAGGTGGCCTGGTGTATGGCTTGAGAGCCATGAGACTGTTGGGGCATGTGAGAAGAGACAGGTTGCAAGATGTGGTGGCTGGCACCTGACGTGACTGTCAATTGTGGCTGCAAAGTACTCACAATCTGCCGTTTGTCATCCTCCTGCTGGGGGTTGAAGTGTGTCTTGACGTAATCATCAGTGCGTTGTCTCGACGCCGAACGTGACAAAGGGGGACTGGTGATGGACGCCACCTCACCTTTAAAACTGCCATCTTCTGCAAAGGCTTCCAGCACCTCTGCAGCAGCTAAAGCAGCTTTAGCTTTGCCCTCCTTTTCCAAAGCATTTAGTGTTGCATCAATGCGTGTCCTTTCAACCTCCAAGTCTATTTTCCGTTTGGCATATTCAGCTATCGTGCGTGCAGCTTCTGCTTTTGCCCGTGCTTCTGCTGCAACTTGGCTTGCATGTGACTTAGAAGTACGATGTGAGCTGGCTGTTGTGTTACTTGCATGTGACTTACAAGTGTGATGTGAGGCTGCTCCGCTGCTTGCATGTGCCTTACGGGAATGATGTGTAGATGATGCCTTGCTTGAATGTCTCTTACTGGAATGAAGTGACGATTTTGATGAAGAATGTCCACACTCGGACCTGACCTCCAAGTTGGATACTCCGCTGACATCCGGAACGTCTGACATCTTGCTCATGCTGTATGGCTAGATTTTTTACTCTTCTGCTCTCACCACACGTATGCGTGATTGCGTGTGCGGCTATGCAGCGAGCTAAACATCCTTCCATAAAAAGCAGTCAGAGAGGAGTGGATCTTGACAAATCTTTTATATAGAAGTTAAACTGTAAAACTGACAAAGACAGAAAAAAAGAGCATGTGTAAATATCCCATAATACTAGACAAATTACACAATTCACATAAACATCACAGAAATGAAGGTACATCAATGAAATGATATTTGTTATCACTGTATCACTGTATGCTGTAATATCTTTACACAGTAAACATAATGTAATGTAAGTAAAACATAAAGTAAAACAGTTGAGTATGAAACAAACAGTATTAAACATCAAGCATGTACTCAAATGCAGCAAATCAAACAACAACAAAGTTCTACATGTACTTACAATCTTTGACTCTTTAAGCACAAACAAAAGCCTGGCTTCTCATACTGAGCTGAATTCACACTGAGTGACTGAGCATAAACTCCCTGCACAGCAGCACTGCAGCATATTATCCCTTGATTGCTAACACTCAATAGGCAGCACCTGGAGTAATTAACAGGAAGAACTCTGTGCAGAAAACAAGAAACAAAATACATTGGCCTGCCCCTAGAGGGTGCTAAAACACCGAGGCCAAAGCACTGAGGCCAGAACAACTGTATTTGTTTTAAAACGTTTTTTATTTAATCGACAGTTTGTGTTAAATAATGTTCTGTCTTTTAGAACAACAATAAAACACGTGACTCGTAATAATGGCCATGGAAATAAAATAAAGCTAACTGTAGCTAAAGCTATTTTCGGAACTTACGTTATATTTTGAAGAGAAAGCGGAAATGCAGTGTTTAACGTTAGAATATTGACGCTTTAACTTGACAAGTAGAACTTCCTCTTATTTTGAAAACTAACCGGAAGTGCGTTTGCATAAATTGACTAAACATCGACTTGACGGACTGACTGACTGTAAAACACTGTTGTACGGAAGAAGTATAATTCTACCTGTCAGTAAAATTCCACCACCAGATGGCGTTAATACCCACTTTTCCATGCATCCTGCAACACAGTGCAGCTCAAAGCACTGGTTCCATATTTACGGCTCTAGCAGTGATTCTCAACCCGTTTAATTTCAAGGACCCCCAGTTTGACATGCATTAGTCTACGGACCCCCATTTAATGGCATTTATATCTCCCCATTTATATTGTAACATCAATGTTCATTTAACTCTGAGAGTGTACAAATGGAACCAAATGGACCCGGCCGGCTGATTGATTGATTGATTGTTAGATTAATTTATTGACAGATTGCAGAATTACAGTAGCCTACATTTCAAGCACAACTCAGAACAAAACTGTTAACTGTGGACGACACCATAAAGCAGTGGTTCCCTAACTCAAGGACCCCCAAATGGACAGTAATTATCCCACGGACCCCCCATTTGAAAAGACATGCCAGGGACCCCCATAAGAGAAGGTTTTTACGGCTCTAGCAGTGTTTCTCAACCAGTTTAATTGCAATTAAGGACCCCCAGTTCTAACATGCATTAGTCTACGGACCCCCATTTAATGGCATTTCTATCTCTGGGACCCCCATTTATATTGTAAAATCAATGTTCATTGTTAACTTTGAGCCAAATGGACCCCATTTGGTTCCATTTGTACACTCTCAGAGTTACAGATCCATAGGCCTACCTAATGGTCCATTTGGTTCCAAACTATCATTTAGCTGGGGACCCCCTGGGACCCCCTGGGGACCCCCTGGAACCCCCTGGGACCCCCTGGGGACCACCTGGGACCCCCTGGGACCCCCTGGGACCCCCTGGGGACCACCTGGAACCCCCTGGGACCCCCTGGGGACCCCCTGGGGACCACCTGGAACCCCCTGGGACCCCCTGGGGACCACCTGGGACCCCTGGGACCCCCTGTAACCCCCTGGGACCCCCTGGGGACCCCCTGGAACCCCCTGGGACCCCCTGGGGACCACCTGGGACCCCCTGGGACCCCCTGTAACCCCCTGTAACCCCCTGGGACCCCCTGGGGACCCCCTGGGACCCCCTGGGGACCACCTGGGACCCCCTGGGACCCCCTGTAACCCCCTGGGACCCCCTGGGACCCCCTGTAACCATCTGGGGACCCCCTGGAACCCCCTGGGACCCCCTGGGGACCCCCTGGAACCACCTGGAACCCCCTGGGACCCCCTGGGGACCCCCTGGAACCCCCTGGGACCATCTGGGGACCCCCTGTAACCCCCTGGGACCCCCTGGAACCCCCTGGGGACCCCCTGGGACCATCTGGGGACCCCCTGTAACCCCCTGTAACCCTCTGGAACCCCCTGGGACCCCCTGGGGACCCCCTGTAACCCCCTGTAACCCCCTGGGTTACAGAACAACTCAGAACAAAACTGTTAACTGTGGACGACACCATAAAGCAGTGGTTCCCTAACTCAAGGACCCCCAAATGGACAGTAATTATCCCACGGACCCCCCATTTGAAAAGACATGCCAGGGACCCCCATAAGAGAAGGTTTTTACGGCTCTAGCAGTGTTTCTCAACCAGTTTAATTGCAATTAAGGACCCCCAGTTCTAACATGCATTAGTTAGACCCCCATTTAATGGCATTTCTATCTCTGGGACCCCCATTTATATTGTAAAATCAATGTTCATTGTTAACTTGGAACCAAATGGACCCTGAGGGTCCATTTGGCTCAGAGTCCATTTGGTTCCATTTGTACACTCTCAGAGTTACAGACCCATAGGCCTACCTAATGGTCCATTTGGTTCCAAACTATCATTTAGCTGGGGACCCCATGGGACCCCCTGGGGACCCCCTGTAACCCCCTGGGACCCCCTGTAACCATCTGGAGACCCCCTGGAACCCCCTGGGACCCCCTGGGGACCCCCTGGGACCCCCTGGGACCATCTGGGGACCCCCTGTAACCCCCTGTAACCCCCTGGGGACCCCCTGGGACCATCTGGGGACCCCCTGTAACCCCCTGGAACCCTCTGGAACCCCCTGGGACCCCCTGGGGACCCCCTGTAACCCCCTGGGACCCCCTGGAACCCCCTGTAACCCCCTGGGACTGGGACCCCCTGTAACCCCCTGTAACCCCTGGGGACCCCCTGGAACCCCCTGGGACCTCCTGGGGACCCCCTGGAACCCCCTGGGACCCCCTGGGGACCCCCTGGGACCCCCTGGGGACCCCCTGGGGACCCCCTGGGACCCCCTGGGGACCCCCTGGGACTGGGACCCCCTGTAACCCCCTGGGACCCCCTGGGGACCCCCTGGAACCTCCTGGGGACCCCCTGGAACCCCCTGGAACCCCCTGGGACCCCCTGGGACTGGGACCCCCTGGAACCCCCTGGGACCTCCTGGGGACCCCCTGGAACCCCCTGGGACCTCCTGGGGACCCCCTGTAACCAACCCCCTGGGACCTCCTGGGGACCCCCTGTAACCCCCTGGGACCCCCTGGAACCCCCTGGGACCTCCTGGGGACCCCCTGGAACCCCCTGGGACCTCCTGGGGACCCCCTGTAATCCCATTGAGACAAAGCGGGGTGCTATGGGCTATAGTTCCACACATTGCTCCTATGGCTGGAACTATCCCATGGAGATATAATGAGCACTTCCTCATTCCATTGTTACAATGGGAGTCAACGCTAGTGTCGCTACTCTCTTACTAGATTACTCTGGGCCTACCTAAGTACTGCACTTAAAGGATCACTTAATTTTCCTCATAGACCTTTCAAAAAGTATTTATTTAAAGACGTTTACGTTGCGGACAAAGACAACTCGACTTGTGACTTGTCACAAGTCGAGTTGTCTTTGTCTTAGGTGGCGGGACTGCGACACTATATGAAGATAGGGTTGAAAATTAGTGAAGTGATCCTTTAAGTGCAGTACTTAGGTAGGCCCAGAGTAATCTAGTAAGAGATTGGCGACGCTAGCGTTGACTGCCATCTATCTCAATGGGATAGTTCCAGATAGTTCCAGCCATAGGAGAAATGTTTGGAACTATAGCCCAAAGGCAACCGCTTTGCGGCGGCCTTTACTGCATGTCACCCCCGATCTCTCTCCCCATTTTCTGTCAGCCTATTGTCTGTCCCTCTATAAAAAAGTATACAAATAAATGCGAAAGCCACAAAAAAACATTTAAAAAAAAGTTTAAAAAAATGCAAAGAAGTTTAGGTAATGACAGACACTAGAATTCTTGTGTAGTTTTCTTAAAAATGTCTTTTTGTTGTGTTTTATTTCCTTGGTGAAAACCTGACAAACATTAATTCTAGGCCCAAAATAATAAAGACAAACTGAGCTAACCAAAATGAGACATGAGGGGAACATATTGACACACATGGGAAGACAAATAAATACATTTAAACACACTACAAAGCACTACAACATAATCCACTACAACACCAACACGTCACTAAATCATATTAACAAAATAAAGTACAATGAAACTGAAATATCAAAATGCATTTCTTCAAAATCATAATAAATTCTAACATAAAGCCCTGCCCGTCCAAAGCAAACAGCTCCTTATAAGCCAATCTGAAGCAGCTTCTTTCTGTGACCAGCCATTTCATTTTGGGGGATTTCGGTCACGAAGGGGTTAATATGCATGAATTAATTATGCATTAATCATAAATGAAATACACTGTGCATATCCAGTTATCCACATTCATAAACACCGTAGAAACACTGTTTTATGCACTGTTTTATGCATCTCACACACACACACACACACACACACACACACACACACACACACACACACACACACACACACACACACACACACACACACACACACACACACACACACACACACACACACACACGTTGCATCGCCACACTGACTGTAACATTAAGAACATACACGCAAAATATAGGCTTTGCTGCCGCCTTGTGGTGACCACGGACACATGCAGAATACACAACTATGCATTCTAGCTGCTGGTGTTTATAACGATAATAATTATATAACTATGAATTCTACTGGTGTTTATAACGATACTAATTATATAACTATGAATTCCAACGATAATAATTATATACCTATGCATTCTACTGGTGTTTATAACGATAATAATTATATAACTATGAATTCTAACGATAATAATTATATAACTATGCATTCTACTGGTGTTTTTAACGATAATAATTATATAACTATGAATTCTAACGATAATAATTATATAACTATGAATTCTACGGGTGTTTATAACGATAATAATTTACTGGTCGTAACCGGAAAGAAAAAAAACTTCGACCACGGCGCATGCGCAGTACCAGGTCACGGAATTCTATAAGGTCTCCGATGTAAATGTAACACACCGGAAATTCCTATTTTATAATGTGACGTGAGTGTGTTTACTTTCGCTAGCCTAGCTTTCCACCATAGCAGTAAATGAAATGAAATGAAATGAGGGCATATTTACCCAGGGTATCTGGGCTAAGCTCAAGAACTTGTTTCCAGCCAGGCCCTGCTCATAGAACACATTTCATCGTAGTGGTTGATGCCTTGTTCAAGGGCATTTCAGCGGTGGTAATTTTTAACGTGTCGGACGGCTGGTTCGAACAGGGAACCTTCCGGTATCTAGACCGCGCCGCTATCCGTTCGGCCACCGCTGCCACGTTCGGCCACCGCTGCCAGTAGCTAGCTGTGTGGTTAGTTAGCTTCTCAAACAAGACTGTATTTGTTTTAAAACGTTTTTTATTTAATCGACAGTTTGTGTTAAATAATGTTCTGTCTTTTAGAACAACAATAAAACACGTGACTCGTAATAATGGCCATGGAAATAAAATAAAGCTAACTGTAGCTAAAGCTATTTTCGGAACTTACGTTATATTTTGAAGAGAAAGCGGAAATGCAGTGTTTAACGTTAGAATATTGACGCTTTAACTTGACGAGTAGAACTTCCTCTTATTTTGAAAACTAACCGGAAGTGCGTTTGCATAAATTGACTAAACATCGACTTGACGGACTGACTGACTGTAAAACACTGTTGTACGGAAGAAGTATAATTCTACCTGTCAGTAAAATTCCACCACCAGATGGCGTTAATACCCACTTTTCCATGCATTCTGCAACACAGTGCAGCTCAAAGCACTGGTTCCATATTTACGGCTCTAGCAGTGATTCTCAACCCGTTTAATTTCAAGGACCCCCAGTTTGACATGCATTAGTCTACGGACCCCCATTTAATGGCATTTATATCTCCCCATTTATATTGTAACATCAATGTTCATTTAACTCTGAGAGTGTACAAATGGAACCATATGGACCCGGCCGGCTGATTGATTGATTGATTGTTAGATTAATTTATTGACAGATTGCAGAATTACAGTAGCCTACATTTCAAGCACAACTCAGAACAAAACTGTTAACTGTGGACGACACCATAAAGCAGTGGTTCCCTAACTCAAGGACCCCCAAATGGACAGTAATTATCCCACGGACCCCCCATTTGAAAAGACATGCCAGGGACCCCCATAAGAGAAGGTTTTTACGGCTCTAGCAGTGTTTCTCAACCAGTTTAATTGCAATTAAGGACCCCCAGTTCTAACATGCATTAGTTAGACCCCCATTTAATGGCATTTCTATCTCTGGGACCCCCATTTATATTGTAAAATCAATGTTAACTTGGAACCAAATGGACCCTGAGGGTCCATTTGGCTCAGAGTCCATTTGGTTCCATTTGTACACTCTCAGAGTTACAGACCCATAGGCCTACCTAATGGTCCATATGGTTCCAAACTATCATTTAGCTGGGGACCCCCTGGGACCCCCTGGGGACCACCTGGGACCCCCTGGGGACCCCCTGGAACCCCCTGGAACCCCCTGGGACCCCCTGGGGACCCCCTGGAACCCCCTGGGACCCCCTGGGACCATCTGGGGACCCCCTGTAACCCCCTGGAACCCCCTGGGGACCCCCTGGGACCATCTGGGGACCCCCTGTAACCCCCTGTAACCCTCTGGAACCCCCTGGGACCCCCTGGGGACCCCCTGTAACCCCCTGGGACCCCCTGGAACCCCCTGTAACCCCCTGGGACTGGGACCCTCTGTAACCCCCTGTAACCCCCTGGGACCCCCTGGAACCCCCTGGGACCTCCTGGGGACCCCCTGGAACCCCCTGGAACCCCCTGGAACCCCCTGGGACCCCCTGGGGACCCCCTGGAACCCCCTGGGACCTCCTGGGGACCCCCTGGAACCCCCTGGAACCCCCTGGGACCCCCTGGGGACCCCCTGGGACTGGGACCCCCTGTAACCCCCTGGGGACCCCCTGGAACCCCCTGGGACCTCCTGGGGACCCCCTGGAACCCCCTGGGACCCCCTGGAACCCCCTGTAACCCCCTGGGACTGGGACCCCCTGTAACCCCCTGTAACCCCCTGGGACCCCCTGGGGACCCCCTGTAACCCCCTGGGACCTCCTGGGGACCCCCTGGGGACCCCCTGGAACCCCCTGGGACCTCCTGGGGACCCCCTGGAACCCCCTGGAACCCCCTGGGACCCCCTGGGGACCCCCTGGGACTGGGACCCCCTGTAACCCCCTGGGACCCCCTGGGGACCCCCTGGAACCCCCTGGGACCTCCTGGGGACCCCCTGGGATCCCCTGGGGACCCCCTGGGACCTCCTGGGGACCCCCTGTAACCCCCTGTAACCCCCTGGGACCTCCTGGGGACCCCCTGTAACCCCCTGGGACCCCCTGTAACCCCCTGGGACCCCCTGGAACCCCTTGGGGACCCCCTGGAACCCCCTGGGACCCCCTGGAACCCCCTGGGACCTCCTGGGGACCCCCTGGAACCCCCTGGGGACCCCCTGGAACCCCCTGGGACCTCCTGGGGACCCCCTGGAACCCCCTGGGACCTCCTGGGGACCCCCTGTAACCCCCTGGGACCCCCTGGGACCTCCTGGGGACCCCCTGGAACCCCCTGGGACCCCCTGGAACTCCTCGGACCCCACTTTTGGGAACCACTGCCATAAAGCATTACACTTGTTTACATGAGGGTCCACCATGTTCAATTCATCAAAACATTTAGAGGAGGTAAAAAGGTAAAAAAAATACTCTAGTGAGGGGAAAGGGGGGTGGGTGGGTCAGGGTCCATTTGGTTCAACAAATAGCAGATCTACAAACCCACAACGCGTTGCATCCGCGACGCCTTGTGGGCTTGTAGATCTGCTATTTTCGGCGCGCTATACCGTCATACCACGGTTCATAAATGTACCGATGGAAAGCGTGAAATAATATTAATAAATATATAAATAAATAATGAATAATATTTTAAATGAGTTGGTTTATAGTTTTTTGTTTTCGTTAATTCGTTATTTTTAGTTAGTCAGTTATTTTGCATGTGATTAATATAAAATGACACAACATGGTTCATTTATAATATTAATATTAAATAAATTACTCCATAACGTGAGGAACAGTTGAGACCGGAACCAATGGAAGCGAACTGTGTTTCCGTTTCCGGTGGGAGCGCATTGTGACGGGCACGACGACAGAAGCACTTCCGGGTGAGAGTTCGTTCATGTTGTTCAGCACGTGAGGATCAGCGTGTTGACTTAATTCATGTTATTAAACAGTAATATTAGTTATTATTGTCTAATTACCGCGTGGAGAGCAGAGCAGAGCAGAGCGCCACCACGTGGACACAGTGAACCGTAAGGATTAATTTAAACTTAGCGTTTAAATCAACACTCCTTTAACCCTGTGTAACAATTCCTTATTCACTGTTTAATGTTGTAACTGTTACAACTCTTATTGTTTAATGTTGTTGTGACTGTTACAACTCTTATTGTTTAATGTTGTTGTAACGGTTACAACTCTTATTGTGTAATGTTGTTGTAACTGTTACAACTCGTATTGTTTAATGTTGTTGTAAATGTTACAACTCTTATTGTTTAATGTTGTTGTAACTGTTACAACTCTTATTGTTTAATGTTGTTGTAACTGTTACAACTCTTATTGTTTAATGTTGTTGTGACTGTTACAACTCTTATTGTGTAATGTTGTTGTAACTGTTACAACTCTTATTGTGTAATGTTGTAACTGTTACAACTCTTATTGTGTAATGTTGTTGTAACTGTTACAACTCTTATTGTTTAATGTTGTTGTAAATGTTACAACTGTTATTGTGTAATGTTGTTGTAAATGTTACAACTCTTATTGTTTAATGTTTTTCACGAGATGCACCCGGACGTCTTTCTCTCCGGGCTGAGAGGCCCGGTATGACAGCTGGACTTCATTTATCAAAACTTCCTCCAATCATCACAAACGTCATCACCAATTATTGACCAGGGAAACACAAAAGTTTGGGTCACACAATTGGCAGGTGCCTTGCGATAGGACCTGCCCATTGTGTGGACCAATAAAGCATTACACTTGTTTACAAGAGGGTCCACCTTGTTCATCATTCGATCATTCGATCATTCCGGGCCTCTCAGCCCGGAGAGACAGCCGTCTGGGTGCATCTCGTGAAAATGACTAAATACACGTTTTGTGCCAGAACTTTCACATGGATATGAAACTATAGGACAATTCCTCACTCCACTACACTTTGGTGTACTCAACATGCCTGGGTTCACATTCTGGCAAGTGGACTACTAGGCCTATAGCTGAATATAGGCCTCACCATCGGTGTGTGAACGTGTGTGTGAATGGGTGAATGTAATGCACAATCTATGTAAAGGTGTGTGAATGTGTGTGTGAATGGGTGAATGTAATGCACAATCTATGTAAAGGTGTGTGAACGGGTGAATGTAATGCACAATCTATGTAAAGGTGTGTGAATGTGTGTGTGAATGGGTGAATGTAATGCACAATCAATGTAAAGGTGTGTGTGGATGGGTGAATGTGATGCACAATCTATGTAAAGGTGTGTGAATGTGTGTGTGAATGTGTGAATTGATGCACAATCTATGTAAAGGTGTGTGAATGTGTGTGTGAATTGATGCACAATCTATGTAAAGCGCCTTGGATAAAGGAGCTATATAAAATAAATGCACCATATACATTTACAATGTAGAATGCTTTGCTTTGCTTTTAGCTTCCACGGCATTGTTTCATTTTATTCGTCTGTCTACTCTCAGCTGTCAATCATCATGGAGGGCGGAGCTAAAGAACAGAAGCGTCATCAGCACCGTCACAGCGGGCCGAAAGCAGAGAAGAAGAAGAACAAGAAGCAGGAAGCTGTGCCGGAGGAGAGCGATGCGCGGAAACGGAACCCGAAAGCGTTCGCTGTGCAGAGCGCCGTGCGCATGACGAAGACCTTCCATAGGTATATATAACTATACTACGTACACCTCTATACATATACATATATACACACTACAGCATGACGAAGACCTTCCATAGGTATATATAACTATACTACGTACACCTCTATACATATACATATATACACACTACAGCATGACGAAGACCTTCCATAGGTATATATAACTATACTACGTACACCTCTATACATATACATATATACACACTACAGCATGACGAAGACCTTCCATAGGTATATATAACTATACTACGTACACCTCTATACATATACATATATACACACTACAGCATGACGAAGACCTTCCATAGGTATATATAACTATACTACGTACACCTCTATACATATACATATATACACACTACAGCATGACGAAGACCTTCCATAGGTATATATAACTATACTACGTACACCTCTATACATATACATATATACACACTACAGCATGACGAAGACCTTCCATAGGTATATATAACTATACTACGTACACCTCTATACATATACATATATACACACTACAGCATGACGAAGACCTTCCATAGGTATATATAACTATACTACGTACACCTCTATACATATACATATATACACACTACAGCATGACGAAGACCTTCCATAGGTATATATAACTATACTACGTACACCTCTATACATATACATATATACACACTACAGCATGAAGAAGACCTTCCATAGGTATATATAACTATACTACGTACACCTCTATACATATACATATATACACACTACAGCAGGTATATATAACTCTATATACTATAGAGCGCCGTGCGCATGAAGATATATAACTATATCTATATATATATAACTATATCTATATACTATAGACGCCTTAAGAGACGACGTCACACTGATAAGAAACAGCATGCGTGCGCATAAGGGCTGCAGAAGAACACCACCTCTCATAAGATGCAATGGAAAAGTTCTAACTGCACTCGCGTGTAAAAAATGCCCCATCAAACTTTCAGATGCTGTTTTTCTCCCAGTGTGGCGGAAGAATGATTAGGATTTCTATTGTGATCTCTCGCCCTTGAAATATATAGTCCTTGGTTTCTGTTGTGTTTGAACAATAATAGCAATTCAAAACAGTTGTCCTCAAAACCACACCTCCAGTCGCTGTCATAAGAACGGGAGGTGCGCTCATGATCACGGCAGCAGAGCCTGTTTGTCCACGGCTGCACACGCACCTGCAGCCCATCAAGTATAATTTATGCTTCGTCCCGCGATGGTGTCGTGCACGCAGACCTCTACGCTCACAACAGTCGCATCTGTGATGCGATGTGAACTTGTAAATCAGCTGTTCTCTGTGCGCAACACTGTTGCGCTTTGAAGTATAAATGTCTCCTAGGGTGCATCTCACTAGCCAACTCACAAGAGGAGGTTGAATGGACTGAAACCAGCGCTCCCCAAAACAACAGGTTTGGAGATCTGTTGGGAATTTATTACATGAAACAGTCACCCGCGCCCAGTCCCAATGTTTGTAAACAAATAATTGGTCTATAGAGCGCCGTGCGCATGAAGAAGACCTTCCATAGGTAACACATTTTTATATCTCTTTGTCACCTCTATACATATACATATATACACACTACAGCATGACGAAGACCTTCCATAGGTATATATAACTATACTACGTACACCTCTATACATATACATATATACACACTACAGCATGTAGAAGACCTTCCATAGGTATATATAACTATACTACGTACACCTCTATATATATATACTACGTACACCTCTATACATATACATATATACACACTACAGCATGACGAAGACCTTCCATAGGTATATATAACTATACTACGTACACCTCTATACATATACATATATACACACTACAGCATGAAGAAGACCTTCCATAGGTATATATAACTATACTACGTACACCTCTATACATATACATATATACACACTACAGCATGACGAAGACCTTCCATAGGTATATATAACTATACTACGTACACCTCTATACATATACATATATACACACTACAGCATGACGAAGACCTTCCATAGGTATATATAACTATACTACGTACACCTCTATACATATACATATATACACACTACAGCATGAAGAAGACCTTCCATAGGTATATATAACTATACTACGTACACCTCTATATATATATACACACTACAGCATGAAGAAGACCTTCCATAGGTAACATATATATATATATATACTACGTACACCTCTATATATATATACACACTACAGCATGACGAAGACCTTCCATAGGTAACACATCTTTATATCTCTTTATATCACCTCTATACATATACATATATACACACTACAGCATGACGAAGACCTTCCATAGGTAACATCTATATATATACTACGTACACCTCTATACATATACATATATACACACTACAGCATGAAGAAGACCTTCCATAGGTAACATATATATATATATATACTACGTACACCTCTATACATATACATATATACACACTACAGCATGACGAAGACCTTCCATAGGTATATATAACTATACTACGTACACCTCTATACATATACATATATACACACTACAGCATGTAGAAGACCTTCCATAGGTATATATAACTATACTACGTACACCTCTATACATATACATATATACACACTACAGCATGACGAAGACCTTCCATAGGTATATATAACTATACTACGTACACCTCTATACATATATACACACTACAGCATGTAGAAGACCTTCCATAGGTAACACATCTATATATATACTACGTACACCTCTATACATATACATATATACACACTACAGCATGAAGAAGACCTTCCATAGGTATATATAACTATACTACGTACACCTCTATACATATACATATATACACACTACAGCATGACGAAGACCTTCCATAGGTATATATAACTATACTACGTACACCTCTATACATATACATATATACACACTACAGCATGACGAAGACCTTCCATAGGTATATATAACTATACTACGTACACCTCTATACATATACATATATACACACTACAGCATGAAGAAGACCTTCCATAGGTAACACATCTATATATATATATAAGAAGACCTTCCATAGGTAACACATCTATCTATATATATACTAGTACACATACTAGTACTAGTTGGGCGGCTGTGGCTCAGGAGGTAGAGCAGGTCGTCCAGTGATCCCTGGGTTGGCGGTTCGAATCCCGGCTCCTCCTGTCCACATGTGGAAGTGTCCTTGGGCAAGACACTGAACCCCACACTGCCTCCAATGAGTCGGTCGGTGTGAGCTCGCTACCGTTGGTGTGAGAATGTGGGAAATGAGGACGTTTTCAAACTATTTCATGTCAAGGACCCCCAAAAATATATGTATGTATACATATGTATATATGTATTGGCCTGACCCCCATCTGAAACTATGTTGTTCCAGGGACCACCCCCCCCCCCCCCCCCCCCAGAAGCAAAGATATGACTTAAAAACGTTCACTTTGAAAGTATATATTCCAAGATTTGCGCCACATTTTCACAATTCTTCAAAAATAGTAGATCTACAGGTTCATGAGATGCACTAAAACACAACAATATCAACTAGTGTTTTAGTGCATCTCAGATGTGAGGACTTTAATAATGTTTATTTTATTCATACAGATCTCAGGACATCAAGGCTGTAGTTGATCACAGTGTGTTAGATTGGTTTAATGAAGTTAAATCTATTTATTTAATGTATTTAACAGATCTCAGGACATCAAGGCTGTAGTTGATCACAGTGTGTTAGATTGGTTTAATGAAGTTAAATCTATTTATTTAATGTATTTAACAGATCTCAGGACATCAAGGCTGTAGTTGATCACAGTGTGTTAGATTGGTTTAATGAAGTTAAATCTATTTATTTAATGTATTTAACAGATCTCAGGACATCAAGGCTGTAGTTGATCACAGTGTGTTAGATTGGTTTAATGAAGTTAAATCTATTTATTTAATGTATTTAACAGATCTCAGGACATCAAGGCTGTAGTTTATCACAGTGTGTTAGATTGGTTTAATGAAGTTAAATCTATTTATTTAATGTATTTAACAGATCTCAGGACATCAAGGCTAAGAAGCATCACATCCCAGTAGTTGACCGCAGCGTGCTGGACCCTCCCCCCATCGTGGTGGTCGTGGTCGGACCTCCCAAGGTGGGGAAGTCCACCCTGATTCGCTGCCTGATCAGAAACTTCACGCGGACGAAGCTGGGCGACATGTGTGGGCCAGTCACCATCGTCTCAGGTAAGATGATTGACAGGTGTGTGGACCAATCACCTTCCATGTTTTAGATAACAAGTTGTTGAACATCCTGGACAACGCTCCACACGTTCAAGACATCACTCGGACTTGACTATTGTAACTCCCTCCTTACTGGCCTACCAGCATGTGCACTTAAACCTCTCCAACTGATCCAAAATGCCGCAGCTCGCTTGGTCTTCAACCAGCCCAAATTCTCACATGTCACATGTCATGGCTGCCATCTTGCCAGCAAGGTGCTACCTAGGTGCAACTTCCCATAGACAGCCCATTCATCCAAACAGAAAAGTCCTATTTAATTGTATTAAATAACGTCAAACTCACCAACTACATTACCAACTACACAAACATTGCAGGTGTACGGAAAGCTTGAATTATCGTCTTACTTGCTGGCATGTTTACTTGTGTACTCCCAATCTTCCGCCGTAGTCTGAAAACCCACCTCTTCAGACTCCATCTTAGCCCATACAGGCGTACACAAAGTACCTTATCTTAGTATCTTAGCCCATACAGGCGTACACAAAGACTCCATCTTAGCCCATACAGGCGTACACAAAGACTTCAGACTCCATCTTAGCCCATACAGGCGTACACAAATACTTCAGACTCCATCTTAGCCCATGCAGGCGTACACAAAGACTTCAGACTCCATCTTAGCCCATACAGGCGTACACAAAGACTTCAGACTTCATACAGGCCTTTACAGAGGCCATCTTAGCCCATACAGGCGACACAAAGGCTCAATTTATGTAATTTAGATCGCATTTTATGTAGACATAACACTATATATATAACAGTATATATGCATAGTTCATTATATATATTCCACTGTTAGTTTCTTAGATTACGTATGAGTCATGATGACTATTTTAATCTTAGATTACGTATGAGTCATGATGACTATTTTAATGTATTTGATGTATTACCATGTCTTTTGTTCCTACTGTAAATTGCTCTGGATTAAGAGTGTCTGATAAATGTGTAAAGGGTTAGGGTTAAATTAGGGTTAGGGTTATATATATCGTATATTGTATATATTGGGGACCTTAGTGTCAACCCCTGTATGTTATATGTTCATGTTTATATCATATTGTAATATTTTAATATATTTTATATATCGTATCATATTGTAATATTTGAATATATATTTATATATGGTATCATATTGTAATATTTTAATATATATTTATATATGGTATGATATGTTTCTCAGGTAAGAAGAGACGTCTGACGTTCATCGAATGCAGCAACGACATAAACACTATGATCGACCTCGCCAAGGTGGCTGATCTGGTGAGTTTAATTATGTAAATATATTCGTAGACTCTTCTCCCTTCTCTAAAACACCCTGGACAACGCTCCACGCGTCCCAGACTCTTCTCCCTTCTTTAAAACACCCTGGACAACGCTCCACACGTCCCAGACTCTTCTCCCTTCTTTAAAACACCCTGGACAACGCTCCACACGTCCTAGACTCTTCTCCCTCCTCTAGAACACCCTGGACAACGCTCCACACGTCCCAGACTCTTCTCCCTTCTCTAAAACACCCTGGACAACGCTCCACACGTCCTAGACTCTTCTCCCTTCTCTAGAACACCCTGGAAAACGCTCCACACGTCCCAGACTCTTCTCCCTTCTCTAAAACACCCTGGACAACGCTCCACACGTCCCAGACTCTTCTCCCTTCTCTAAAACACCCTAGACAATGCTCCACACGTCCTAGACTCTTCTCCCTTCTCTAAAACACCCTGGACAACGCTCCACACGTCCCAGACTCTTCTCCCTTCTCTAAAACACACTGGACAACGCTCCACACGTCCCAGACTCTTCTCCCTTCTCTAAAACACCCTGGACAACGCTCCCACACGTCCCAGACGCTTCTCCCTTCTCTAAAACACCCTGGACAACACTCCACATGTCCCAGACTCTTCTCCCTTCTCTAAAACACCATGGACAACGCTCCACACGTCCCAGACTCTTCTCCCTTCTCTAAAACACCCTGGACAACGCTCCACACGTCCCAGACTCTTCTCCCTTCTCTAAAACACCCTGGACAACGCTCCACACGTCCCAGACTCTTCTCCCCTCTCTAAAACACCCTGGACAACGCTCCACACGTCCCAGACTCTTCTCCCTTCTCTAAAACACCCTGGACAACGCTCCACACGTCCCAGACTTTTCTCCCTTCTCTAAAACACCCTGGACAACGCTCCACACGTCCCAGACTCTTCTCCCTTCTCTAAAACACCCTGGACAACGCTCCACACGTCCCAGACTCTTCTCCCTTCTCTAAAACACCCTGGACAACACTCCACACGTCCCAGACTCTTCTCCCTTCTCTAAAACACCCTGGACAACGCTCCACACGTCCCAGACTCTTCTCCCTTCTCTAAAACACCCTGGACAACTTTCCACACGTCCCAGACTCTTCTCCCTTCCCTAAAACACCCTGGACAACGCTCCACGCGTCCCAGACTCTTCTCCCTTCTTTAAAACACCCTGGACAACGCTCCACACGTCCCAGACTCTTCTCCCTTCTTTAAAACACCCTGGACAACGCTCCACACGTCCTAGACTCTTCTCCCTCCTCTAGAACACCCTGGACAACGCTCCACACGTCCCAGACTCTTCTCCCTTCTCTAAAACACCCTGGACAACGCTCCACACGTCCTAGACTCTTCTCCCTTCTCTAGAACACCCTGGACAACGCTCCACACGTCCTAGACTCTTCTCCCTTCTCTAGAACACCCTGGAAAACGCTCCACACGTCCCAGACTCTTCTCCCTTCTCTAAAACACCCTGGACAACGCTCCACACGTCCCAGACTCTTCTCCCTTCTCTAAAACACCCTGGACAATGCTCCACACGTCCTTCACTCTTCTCCCTTCTCTAAAACACCCTGGACAACGCGCTCCACACGTCTCAGACTCTTCTCCCTTCTCTAAAACACACTGGACAACGCTCCACACGTCCCAGACTCTTCTCCCTTCTCTAAAACACCCTGGACAACGCTCCCACACGTCCCAGACGCTTCTCCCTTCTCTAAAACACCCTGGACAACGCTCCACATGTCCCAGACTCTTCTCCCTTCTCTAAAACACCATGGACAACGCTCCACACGTCCCAGACTCTTCTCCCTTCTCTAAAACACCCTGGACAACGCTCCACACGTCCCAGACTCTTCTCCCTTCTCTAAAACACCCTGGACAACGCTCCACACGTCCCAGACTCTTCTCCCTTCTCTAAAACACCCTGGACAACGCTCCACACGTCCCAGACTTTTCTCCCTTCTCTAAAACACCCTGGACAACGCTCCACACGTCCCAGACTCTTCTCCCTTCTCTAAAACACCCTGGACAACGCTCCACACGTCCCAGACTCTTCTCCCTTCTCTAAAACACCCTGGACAACACTCCACACGTCCCAGACTCTTCTCCCTTCTCTAAAACACCCTGGACAACGCTCCACACGTCCCAGACTCTTCTCCCTTCTCTAAAACACCCTGGACAACTTTCCACACGTCCCAGACTCTTCTCCCTTCTCTAAAACACCCTGGACAACGCTCCACACGTCCCAGACTCTTCTCCCTTCTCTAAAACACCCTGGCTCAATACGGTGCTCATTATCAATCCGACTCTTCTCCCTTCTCTAAAACACCCTGGACAACGCTCCACGCGTCCCAGACTCTTCTCCCTTCTTTAAAACACCCTGGACAACGCTCCACACGTCCCAGACTCTTCTCCCTTCTTTAAAACACCCTGGACAACGCTCCACACGTCCTAGACTCTTCTCCCTCCTCTAGAACACCCTGGACAACGCTCCACACGTCCCAGACTCTTCTCCCTTCTCTAAAACACCCTGGACAACGCTCCACACGTCCTAGACTCTTCTCCCTTCTCTAGAACACCCTGGAAAACGCTCCACACGTCCCAGACTCTTCTCCCTTCTCTAAAACACCCTGGACAACGCTCCACACGTCCCAGACTCTTCTCCCTTCTCTAAAACACCCTGGACAATGCTCCACACGTCCTTCACTCTTCTCCCTTCTCTAAAACACCCTGGACAACGCGCTCCACACGTCTCAGACTCTTCTCCCTTCTCTAAAACACACTGGACAACGCTCCACACGTCCCAGACTCTTCTCCCTTCTCTAAAACACCCTGGACAACGCTCCCACACGTCCCAGACGCTTCTCCCTTCTCTAAAACACCCTGGACAACGCTCCACATGTCCCAGACTCTTCTCCCTTCTCTAAAACACCATGGACAACGCTCCACACGTCCCAGACTCTTCTCCCTTCTCTAAAACACCCTGGACAACGCTCCACACGTCCCAGACTCTTCTCCCTTCTCTAAAACACCCTGGACAACGCTCCACACGTCCCAGACTCTTCTCCCCTCTCTAAAACACCCTGGACAACGCTCCACACGTCCCAGACTTTTCTCCCTTCTCTAAAACACCCTGGACAACGCTCCACACGTCCCAGACTCTTCTCCCTTCTCTAAAACACCCTGGACAACGCTCCACACGTCCCAGACTCTTCTCCCTTCCCTAAAACACCCTGGACAACGCTCCACACGTCCCAGACTCTTCTCCCCTCTCTAAAACACCCTGGACAACGCTCCACACGTCCCAGACTTTTCTCCCTTCTCTAAAACACCCTGGACAACGCTCCACACGTCCCAGACTCTTCTCCCTTCTCTAAAACACCCTGGACAACGCTCCACACGTCCCAGACTCTTCTCCCTTCTCTAAAACACCCTGGACAACACTCCACACGTCCCAGACTCTTCTCCCTTCTCTAAAACACCCTGGACAACGCTCCACACGTCCCAGACTCTTCTCCCTTCTCTAAAACACCCTGGACAACGCGCCACACGTCCCAGACTCTTCTCCCTTCTCTAAAACACCCTGGACAACGCTCCACACGTCCCAGACTCTTCTCCCTTCTCTAAAACACCCTGGACAACTTTCCACACGTCCCAGACTCTTCTCCCCTCTCTAAAACACCCTGGACAACGCTCCACACGTCCCAGACTCTTCTCCCTTCTCTAAAACACCCTGGCTCAATACGGTGCTCATTATCAATCCGAATTAACGACCTCCATCCCTAGTGATAATAGTAATGTGTTCCTAACGTGTTCAGGTCCTCATGCTGATATGTGTCATGTGTTCCTAACGTGTTCTAACGTGTTCTAACGTGTTCTAACGTGTTCAGGTCCTCATGCTGATCGACGCCAGCTTTGGCTTCGAGATGGAGACGTTTGAGTTCCTGAACATCTGCCAGGTGCACGGTTTCCCGAGGATCATGGGAGTTCTGACTCACCTGGACTCGTTCAAGAACAACAAGCAGCTTCAGAAGACCAAGAAACGCCTCAAACATCGCTTCTGGACAGAGGTCTACCAGGTAGGAGTTCTTCTGGACAGAGGTCTACCAGGTAGGAGTTCTTCTGGACAGAGGTCTACCAGGTAGGAGTTCTTCTGGACAGAGGTCTACCAGGTAGGAGTTCTTCTGGACAGAGGTCTACCAGGTAGGAGTTCTTCTGGACAGAGGTCTACCAGGTAGGAGTTCTTCTGGACAGAGGTCTACCAGGTAGGAGTTCTTCTGGACAGAGGTCTACCAGGTAGGAGTTCTTCTGGACAGAGGTCTACCAGGTAGGGGTTCTTCTGGACAGAGGTCTACCAGGTAGGAGTTCTTCTGGACTGAGGTCTACCAGGTAGGGGTTCTTCTGGACAGAGGTCTACCAGGTAACATAGATAGCACATATACAAGCGCTTGTAGGGTTGCAACGGAAGCTCTGATCATGAGTCAAATATAAATGCTTTCGTCATACAGTCTGGAGCAATGGAAGCTCTGATCATGAGTCAAATATAAATGCTTCCGTCATACAGTCTGGAGCAACGGAAGCTCTGATCACGAGTAAAATATAAATGCTTCCGTCATACAGTCTGGAGCAACGGAAGCTCTGATCACGAGTAAAATATAAATGCTTCCGTCATACAGTCTGGAGCAACGGAAGCTCTGATCATGAGTCAAATATAAATGCTTCCGTCATACAGTCTGGATCAACGGAAGCTCTGATCATGAGTCAAATATAAAGCAGAAGTGAAGCTTCCGTTTCGTTCCCGCCACGGGAGCCAGCCCGCACCAACCTGCCCCGTTAAACAATACATTAATCAACAACCTGCCCGCCCCGCGGCCCGCAACAATAAAAGTAGCCTATCGACCGGCTTTTCAACACCCAGCAAGTTCAGTCCAATCAATTCCAATTGCTTTCGAGAGAGAGAGAGAGAGAGGGGAGGGGGCAGGGATGTACAGAATTTGAAGGGCAGGGGCTGGAATTCGAAAAGGCTTTATTTTTATTTTACATTACTACCCAGATTTAGAGGAATATCTAATTTTAAACACTAGGAAATGACCCTGCCCTGCAGTCCAAATTACTGCAGGTTATCAAAGCAGTTGCTTGCTTTGCTGTTATTAATATTAAGTAGGCCTATCGCAATCGCATTTGCTTGATTGTCTAGAAGTGACTGATTGAGAGAGAGGCGGGAGAGAGAGAGAGGTGACGGTCCCTCGTTCCTGCGCGAGTCGTAACAAATTATTTGAATGAACATATAAAACGTATACACATACGTCACGTATGTGTATACGTTTTATATGTTCATTCAAATAATGATACAGGCTGCAGTGCAACGGGCTGGACAGTTTGGCAGCATTTGAATATATATGGGGCCCTATTACTATTACGGCTCATCTTGACTCCATTGTGTAACTGATGCATTTTTGCTCTTGGTAATGTTTCTTATCGATATAGGTCTGGTCTGTTGTATGTGTTAGGGATGTGCCGATCGATATCCGATATAATTAATTGCCATTATGGCCGATAACCGATATAACCGATGTCGATATGATCTCATTCTGTATTTAAAAAATATAATTATTTTGTCCATTCTGAAAAAAGCAATGCCTCTTTATTCCAAAACTAGGGACGCACCGTTATGGAAATGTTGGCTCATATCCCAACATAAACAGCTTGAATGTAGTATATATTTTTAAATGTTCCAACTATTGACTCTTTCGAAAGCTTCCCCAAAAAACACTGACATCATTTGCAGCCTTCATCATCACAAAAGGCCTTTTCAGGCTTTTTTAAATTTATTTTTCAACATAATTATAATAATTAAATGTCTGCTAAATCCGATATATTATTTTACCGATACCGATTACCGATTAATTGGTTTAAGGCCAATATGTGTTTGCTGATGAATCTCCCATCACTAGTTGTCATGTATGTCTTGTTTTGTCATGTCTTAAAATAAAAAACAAATAAAAACTAATATAACAAATATGTTTATATAAATATTATAATGTTTATATGAATATATTTCAGGGAGCTAAGCTGTTCTACCTCTCAGGGACGG